>NC_073692.1:19814258-20021050 GCF_029784155.1 Uranotaenia lowii
GCGTTAGGAACAGATTATGCAAGCGAAAACAACAAAGTTTATTATATGTTTGTTATTTTCACAAAGGCGTTTCAACCAACACGATATGTTCTTGAGTTTGCAAGAAATGCATTTTAGAATAAATTAGATTTTTTTTTAAAAAAGAACGAGCTTGTTAAAATTCAAAGGTTTACTTACTTGGATTCATAAAAAGCTTAGTGATTATTTTTTGATTCCATCCTCAATATTTCTGTCTGCTCAACTTTACAAGAGTTGTTGAACCTTACCTATTCTTAATTCAAGCCTCTTAAACATATTCGTGTTAGGCCTTTGCCTGTTTGGGCCACTTTTGACACAGTCAAGGACAAGTCAAGGTTTTGCAGAAGGACAGTCAAGGTTTTGCAGAAGCTCCAAAGTTTTGTAAACCTGGGGGAATATAGGGGAAAATAGATCAATATTCTTTATGATAGCATATTCTTTGAAAACCTACCTTAAGTACTTGGGTGGAAGTTGAAGTGGGTTTTTCATCTGTTGTTTGTTTCCAAATAATTCGAACACAGTAGATAAACGGCCTCTTTTTGTTCCAGCATCCTTTTTATAAGTTTCGTGACTTGTCCCATTCTAATCAAACAGCTTTTGCTGTTGCTAGTTTTTTCTGTCAGCTGTACAAAATGTCCTGCCCTTTTCTTTTACTATGAGCAGGGAAAGCTCTGCCCGGATATATTACGGGTTGGAAGTAAAAATGCGTTCCATTACCTTGATATCTTATCACCCGGGTTTTGCATTTTTCCGTTCGAAGTTCCTTGAAACAAATTTCATCATTGAAGGGAACGGGTTTTGCTCCTCCTAAGCCGGTTAGAAAGTCACAACGTGCATTCCCGTTTTTCTGGTGGCGTTGGGCCAACATTAGATATAAACTTCCTGTCACCGTTTTAGAAGGATCTTCTCCGAATGTCATCCTTCGACCGAAAACTTCGCTGCTGATTCCAAGTCCGTGCACTGCTGAAAAGGTTAAGAATAACTACAAAATGAAAACCTGATGATCTATTTGTGGATTTCATTCTGAACAAACCGAGGAAAAGCAGATTCCTGTTAAAAGATTTTTTCCGAACAGTGAGCAAACCGTAAAACTGAACCGTTCAGGGCTCGGATCTTGTGATAAATTCCAGATCCTATTCTGTTCCAAACCACAGTCCAAATATAATTGAAAAAAATCTGCACTGGTTCCATGAATTGACCGGAAATCCACAGTAAATTTAGCAAATTTTCACAATCACTTTTGTTTTTGTTTTTGTGGGAGCAATGGGATTCAGTGAACTAGACAATATGCCCAGACACTGTTTAACGGTGAGGTGTCTTCGGGGATGATTTTTATTCGCTCAAATGAATAAATATTGAATGGATGTATTCCAAAATAGATTCTTTGTATTCCGGTGCTGTTTGCGAAAAAAAAACTGTGCGATAGTGTAAATTCACATTGGCCCTTTCGAATAATTTTACTTCGCGGCGTTTGAAAAGGTGTTTCAAAACATAGAAAACTAAACGCTAAAGAATTAGTGTAGAATTGTATGTTCTTCAATGTAAATTTAGATTTTTGCACATTATTTTAACAACACATTATTTGCATACCTCAGACGCCGTTAAAGTTTCTTTCTCCTTTTTTAGTTTCAAAGTTGTTTTCTGCTCCAAATGTTAGGCCAGTGGAAACTTTTCTTTCTACGCCAAAAAAAGAAACATCGCAGAATTGACAACAACAGATGGCATTTTCAAAATAACACCCTGAGTTTTTTTTCACTCAAGTATGCGGTTAAACACGGTTAAAATAGAAAGCTCAAAAAAAAGTTTTAGAGAAAGCAAAACATAGTTTCATTTTACGAGTTTTTAAAAAACTTCTTTTCAACCCAGAACGGAATTCCAAACAACATTAAAATTACTAAATATTCAAAATATCTTTCAAAATAAAACTCAAATTTGAGATTTATGATGGATCAAAACATCAGGGATAGTTTTTCTTCTCAAAATAAAATATTTCCTCACACAGAAGAATTATAATAGTTTTGAGCTCGGCTTCGGATTTTGCGGACAGTTTGAGTTCGGTTGTCGAAAATAATTTTGAGTATGAATCAAATTTCGTTTAGGACTACCACTACTAATCCATCGTTCAGGACAAAGTCTGATACATCAGGCTACCTGGCACCGCTATTCTAGTACCACCGAATTCAAGTGTCATATCACGGCAGATTACGGCCTTTTTGGCAAGAAAAATGAGCAAAGTTTTGAGTGAAAGCGAAAAAATATTTTTTATATTTAAATTTAAAATTTTTCAAAATTTAAATTTAAATTTTCTTGAATAATTAAGTTGTTCATGTCTATATTTCAAACCAATTTGAAGAGAATTTTTCATCGATGGAATAATCTTGCAAAAAATCTGTGTATGAATCAGGAACATTTATGAATAATTTGCGAAAACTGTTGATCTTAGCTGTTCTTAAATCACATATCCTTGTATCAAGTAAGTACATGATAAACCCCTTTTTTTGAATCCCAAAGACAGATTTACATGAAAACAATGTATCAACTTCTTTGACCTTAAATTTTGCAGTTTGTTAGCAAAACTTAAGCGCCTTTGCCTAGCCAACCAATTGATTTTCGCTGTCCATATTACAAGTTTTGCTCATCCATTTGATGTCCACGCAAATGCGTTAAAATAATGAAAAAAAAACATCATTTAAAAATTGTGAATTAAAATGCTATCGATCTAGTTTATAATTTCAAAAATCTAACGTAATTTTTATCTTACATTAATATTTAGAAGAAAAAAAAAATAAGCTCTAATGATGCTTAATTTTGCTCTTATTAAGGTTCAACAGCAAATGATGCTATCAATTTACCGTGTCACCTCATTTTGGTCTTAGCTCGCTATCAACTTTGAGTTTTTGAAACCTTAATGATGCCTTATTTTGCTGTCTTAAAAGAACCAACAGCAGGTGATGCTATCAATCTGCTGTTGACACCTCACTTTGGTTTCAGTTTGCTATAGATTTAGGCATCAAAGTCTGCTCGGGAAGTCGTTTGATTTTTTGAAAGCTTTTTATTCATCATTATAAAAACTTTGATCATGTTTTTCCATGTAAGCTTCGTTAGTTTTGTAAATCTTTTTAATGTTTTGATAGGGGTTATTATCAAAGTTTTTGGTTTCATATTATTGAATAACTAATTAACTAAAGTTATGATGAGGTTTGCCAACAGAAATTTAAAATAATTTCCCATGAATGCTTATTGCTTATTCGTCCTATTACAAAAACATTTTAAACTAAGGTTGCCAGATTGCCCGGATTTACCCGGACTTGCCCGCATATTTGACACAAAATTTGAGGAAAGTATGGTCCGACCCGGTTGCCCGGATTTTATTGGAAAAAGTCTGGATTTTGTACGGATTTATTAACTTTATTTGTAAAATGTAATAAAAAACTAAAATTGAATTATTTTAATTTTTTTCTATGCAAGTTTTATTCAACTTGAAATATTTTCTTTCAAATAACGTGTTAACTTGCTAGAACCGTGGAAAATATCGATTAAAAACCGTGTAAATAGAAATCATGTAAGAAAAACTGAGCAAAACCATTCTGCGTTAAAGAAAAACCTTAGTGTACTTTCCATGAACAACTTCGGCTGATACTAAACGTTCAAGTTGGGCTCCACAATTAAGCCTTTTTAAGATTTTCTTAAATGTCCCGCTTTTTTTCGAGAAAAGTCCCGCTTTTTTTCTGAAAGTATCTGGCAAGCCTACCTTATACTGCCCCAGGGGGGAGGGGGTCTCATTATGCCCCTACTGTGACTGATTTTCAGCTTTCGGCAGAAAAGTTTAAATTGCATTTTTAAACGTTTTTATCTACTTTTTCAAGTTTTAGCCAGTTAGGAAATAGACTTTTTTAATGTCTGAACACGAAACAATTATATAATTCACATATTATAGCTGCTTTTTTTACAGTTAAATAAATTAATTAAATTAAATGTTCTATTTCATTTCTCAAAAGTACAATCATGAGTGATTTGAGATAAATATAAAAAAAATATTGGCTAAATTTAATTTAGATTTATATTAGCAGAGTAGGAAAAAAAAGAATGTAAAAATGAGGAGGTACTCTTGTAGTAAGTAAGTTTTTTCTTTAAATAAAAAAAAAGAACATTATGAGCAAACCGTTGATGCAAAGTTCCGTTGCCGAAACTCGAGTTTGGAAATTGTACCAGCAGGATTTGACGAAATACCAAAGATGCCTGCTCATTGATGATGAAATCTACGTGAAAATAGATTCCGGACAGCTTCCTGACCTGGCTTCTTTACTAACTTCTGGAAAAAGACCTGAAATATGGATGAAGAGATATATTTTTTTATTTAGAAATTGTACGAACTTCGTTTCGCTTTAAATCATTAATTCGTCAAGATAAATTTAGAATATCGAATCTGACGTATTTTTTTGCAATATTGGGTAAAACATTCAACAGTGTTTAAAGTTGCCGCTTTTTCTTGTCCTTCAACTTGAAATTCAAATTAATAGGTTGATTGGCTTTTTAAAACAAAAATGTTTTCTACTCGATCGGTTGCAAAATCACGACATTATAGGCAGGAACATGAAGTATTTGTTTATATGCTCGATTCCTCTGCTTGACCTTCACACTAAAATTTGATACCAAATATCAATTGACTGCCTCAAATAAATTTGACGTCCCTCAAAACTCCCTTGTGCGATGTTTTCAATTCTAATCATTTGTATAATAACGTCAGTCTTGGCCGTAGGAAGAGGCGAGCCCTCCCACGAGGGCCCAACAATGTCAACCTAAATTTTTTTTCTCAAAACGTAAAATTTTTACTTCTTTATCAAAATTTGATGAACGACTAAAGTAAATCAAGAGTAACAATCTCGACACAGAAGTAAGGCTAAAACCTAAAAATCTCATTCCAGGTCCACAATTCTACTACAGTTTTTCAAAATTTTTCTCACGTGTCGATAAAGACTGTACTTGAAAAACGCTATCAAAAGTTATTCATGCATGAATTTTGGATGAAGACCTTAGTCTCGAATATCGAATTTTATTCGAATAATGAGAATTCGAATAACAAGATTAGACTCACTAAAGCAGCCAGATTGCCCGGATTTTGCTTGAATGTTTTAACTTTATAATTTTGCAAGGAAAAATTAAAATCGCGTGATCTCAATTATGCATTTTACGTCCAAAGGAAGATTTTGTGCAAATTTCATCCAATTAAACTGGCTGATGTGTTCCGGTGAAAAACCAAGCAATGTATCGAGTTTTTCTTCTTGATTTTAATTGAAGAATTTCCAAATTTGCCTGGATATTACCCAGAATTTGGACTGTAAACTTTGAAATCGAATGCCCGGATTTTGTACTGCCCGGATTTAAGTTAAAAAAAATTTGCTAAGCTTAGGTTTAAATCATTTCTGATGTTCTGGCTCCAAATTTTTTAAGAAATTCAAAATGTATTGCCTGTGATCGGATTGTGAAATCTTTATCCAGTTTATTATTCTTGATTTTCAGTTCGGTTCATCATTGGGACAAAATCCTGATTCGAATCTTGGTTTTGCATTTGAAACTAAAATTAGATACATTTTCAATTTATAAAACTCATCATTCCAGAATATTACAAAAAAAAAAATTAAAATAACAAACCATTTTTAAGATATAGATTTGAAATTTTTGCTCCTAATTCTTATGCAGAATTGATACTTTATAAAGTTCTATAATGGTGATCCAGAATTGAAATATCAGAGTTTTATCATTTGGAATTTCATTCAGATTCACTTATTGAATTACGAATAAAAAATTGAAGAAAGAATGCATATAAAACATCAAAGATTCCTAATTCAAATTAAAAATTGCAGAATTCAGATTCAGAATTAAGATTCAAAATTGCCCAAAATAGAACACAACTATGAGAACCACTATTATAAAATAAAATCAAAATTCATTTTCAAGATTGCATTGTTTGAATAATATAAATTTTAATTTAGTTTTTTTTCACACTAAAAAACTGAAAGACTGAAAAGAAGGTAACAATTTTTGCTTATCCCTTTTTATTTCATTCGGGAAATACTGCAATTTTCTGTAGAAATCCCAACGAGCATCACTGTAATCTGAACTTTTTTCCAACTTTAAAATTCAATTACTGAAAATGTACGTTCAACTTTTGTACAAATGGCTTCTTTTTTTTCAACAATAACCCTGATAATTAAATTTATTTATGTACTAGCTGATCCCATACGAACTTCGTTTCGCTTTCAATTTCGAATATGTCATGAACAATTTGAATGAATGTCAACTATCAGGCATTTTCCTGTCGCATTTTGGAATGCATTGTTGAGCGATCATTGTCAAAATGTGGAACACGTTATATGTTCGATCACTTTTTCTGTCGTTTGCTACTAAATTTGAAATCACTTTCGAAAATTTCGACTCCATCATTGCTGATCAGTGGCCTCTTTTACGAATTTTGATTTCTGAAATCTATTGCCCATTCCTCAAAACTCCCGTGAGCAAATTTTCTAAGCAATCCATTGCATTACAACGTCAATATCGCAATAAAAAACAGTGAAAAGTTAATATGGACGACCTCTTTGGCCGACCCCTGACCCAATATTGGATAATTGGAATAAATGTTCGTCTTTAATAATTCTCATGTGCAAATTTTCACCTCAATCCGATGTATAATAACATCAATATCATAAAAAAATTTGTAAAGATTATATGAATAAACCTTTTTGCCGACCCCTTACACTGAATTTGATACCTGAAATCGTTTGCACAGCATTCAACATTCTCGTGTACCAATTTTCATCTGAATCCGATGTATAATAACGTCAATATCGCCATATCAACAGTTGATATGGACGACCCCTTTGGCTGGACCCTTACACAAAATTTTATACCGGCAATCAATTGCATGTCCCTAAAAATATCCGAGCGCAAATTTTCTTCTCAATCCGATGAATAATAACGTCAATATCACAAAAATATTGGAAAGTTAATATGGACGTCCCCTTACATTCAATTCGATACCTGAAATCGATTACACAGCATTCGAAACGCTCATGTACCAATTTTCACCTGAATACGATGTATAACAACGTCAATATAGTAAAAAAAGCGAACAGTGAATATGGACGACCCCTTTGGCTGGCCCTTTGCACAAAATTTTATACCGGCAATCGATTGCCCAGCCCTAAAAACATTCAAGCGCTAATTTTCATCTCAATCCGATGTACTATAACGTGAATATCACAAAAATATTGAAAAGTTATTATGGACGACCCCTTTTGACAACCCCTGACCCCAAACTCAATACCTGAAATCGATTTCTTATCTTTTAAAATCCCATGTGCAAATTTTCATCACGATCTGACGAAAAATAACGTCAACAACGCGAAAACAATATTTGTCTTGTATGGACGACCCCTTCAGAAGGGGTTATCTGAAAATCTGAAAACATTTTTTATCATTCCTGGTTCTAATGAGCATCCATGCCAAATTACAGCTCTCTAGCTCTTAAGACGGCTGAGTCTATAGAGGACAAACAAACAAACAAACCCACAGAAATTACTTTTTATACACATAGATTTTAAAACTGGGAAAATCATTAAGTCTCCATCGGAAAAACCGAGGAAAAAATAGGGAATTTAAAAACGGAAACACGCTGGCTACCCTGAACCATATCATTTTTATCCAATTGATTTTCACGTAAATTATATGAAGAAAATTAGTAAACACTCCCCTAATTAGAATTGGTGCATTGGAAGCATGACCTACCATTGACGTGAATTTTTAATATCGAAATAAAATATAATCGTTTACACTATTTATTTTTGCAGTGTATTTTGGTTGGTATGAAAATGAAAACAAACGAAATCTTACAGAAAATTGAATTAATTGTCACTATTTTTTGGCACAAAACACATTCAAAATACTTAGTTTGTAGAACACACGCACTTTATTCCGGAAGCTTTGCATAATAGCTTGTAAAATCCTGTAGAAATTGAAAAAAATTCGATTATATAAAATGGTTTTACGAAGGCCATCCAGTTTAATCGAATCCGTCCCACAAAACGTTGTGTCACTAGTTCAGCGGAAGAGAAACTTGCTTGCAGAACCATCACTATACAAAACCGAAACGAAAAAAAAAGGTCGTGATTTGGAACAGATATCTTGAACATTAAATAAACCCTCCAGAATACAAATACTTAACGGTGATGCAACAACCTTTTCCTTTAAGAATTCAAGAAGTAAATAGTCGAAACCGATTAAAATTCATTCACTTAGACTTGAAATTCATAAGGCAATTATATGAAAGTAAAGTAATAACTACCAGGGCATACTTGAAACACTGTGGTTACTTCAAGCCTCACGTAGAATCGATTTGATGCAACAAAATCTTAATTCACGTAGAAAATCCTGTAGAAATAATTTCTGAATTATTTGGCGTGTCAACTATTCATCAGTTATTTGGCGTGTTTCCCTTCTAAAGGTTGCATAAAGGGTGGAGTAAGAACATAAATATGGCCAAAAAAATCATCGTTTGTGAAGAGGAACTCTATCAAGTTGAATGCTTGACATCTAAATAATTCGAATTTTTCTCTATTCTCGTTGCAGCATCACGATGTCCCTGCCGGGACTGCCCCCATTGCCGAAAAGTCTCAGTGGATTCGACCTCGCCGGTCAGCAACTTCAGTCGCATCAACAACACTACTATAACCTGCAGCCCCCGTCAGCTTCATCCCATGCTCAGCAGCAGCAGCAACAACATCAGTCACAAGAGCATTCAGCTCATCATCAGCACCATCAACCTCCCTCATCAGCATCCTCATCGCTGCACCCACACCCACCTCATCAACCTCCACCTCCTCCACCCACGCAACAACAGTCACAGTCACAGTACAACAACCATCAGCAGCAGCCATCTTTCAACCACCACCCGACGAATCCGTTCATCCCGATCAATCCGGCCAATGCCGCGGCCACAGTAGCGAATTTGCAAAGTGTCAGCATGGCGTCCCTGGTTTCACAGCAACAACAGAGGGGCCAATCGCCCGTGAGCACCGTCAGCAGCAGCGGCAACAGTATCGTCGCGACGCCCAACAGCGGAAACAGCGGAAGTGGCGGCAGCGGCGGAAGTGGAAGTGCCGTCGTCGCCCGGAAAGCCACCACGACCCTGGACACCCAGCTGGCCGTGTTGCGGAGAGAAATGGTGAGTTTCGTTTTCCTTTTTCTTTATCTTTTCATTCAAGTGGTGGCGTCTGAGGCTACTTTCTTGCTGCTGCGTCTCTTCACATTGATGACGGTTTCGTTCCCACGAATGTCGAGCTAATCAATTTGGGGTCTCGAAGATATCAATTAAGTAGGAGAGGGTCTAGCTTGGCGTGTGAATGAACACCGGCCGAAGCGCGCTTTTATTGAGTGAGCGATTACTTCAGGTGGTCGGCTGATGGTTGTTGGGGATTTTGGAGAAACACGACGACTTTATTTTGCTGAGAATTTTTCAGACTTTCTGGTGGAGCTGCTATATATGAGAGAAAGAAGGGATGTTTGTATTTGGATCATAAAACTGAAAATTGATAACAGCACCATTTTTGGGAAATGACCATGTGAATTCAGTAGCTGAGCTTTTCATTGGAGATGCGAAGTTTTCCAAATGAGTAACATTTTATCGTCAATCTCACTGATGATTTAGAAAATAACATTATCTTTTTTCACAGTTGGTTATGTTGTGTGTTTGTACGTACCTAACCCTCTCCCAGATTTTTAGAGGAAGAGCAATTTAAAAATTTCAATGAAATTTATTGTTATTGGTTCGACCAAAACCTAACAGGTCCGGGCCACATTTTTTAAATGAAAATTTAATAGAGTTTTTAATTTTTTTTTTAAATTAATCACAAAAAGGGGAAAAATAACAAAAATGAAAAAGGTTCGTCCATGAAAGATATTCAAAATGGTTAAAATAATCGTGAATATTACAGAAACAACAAAATTGCCAGTTTTTTTTAAGTAAATTGAGACATTGTTTTTTAATCGTCACGATTTTTATTATTTAAATCAATTTTGTAATTTTCATCTTTTATAGTGGTTTCTCCATTTTCTAGCGTATTTGTTGTTGTACCATTTTTGTCATTTTTTTTCGGTATTGGAAAAAATATCCAAATTACGTAATTTCAAAAAATACACACAGTATAAGATATAAAAAAAGTAAAGAAAAGTGTACCGCACAGTAATTCGAACTACGTCCTGGGGGTCTTGAGGGGCCTTCCCTCCACACTAAAAGCCATTATCTCTGGTAAAACAGATCAAACTTAAAGCATGATGGCAGGATCAAGCTATTTTACCAGAGAAAATAACTTTTAGTGTGGAGGAAGGTCCCCTCCAGGCCTCCAGGACTTTGTTTAAATACCTCCGCGGTACACTTCTGTTTACCTTTTTATTTCCATCACCGCAAATGTGAAAAAAAAAAATTGACGAAAGCAAAAATAACACATGACAAAAACGTCGAAATTTGCAAGAAATCGAAAGATTAAAATAAAACAAAATGACTGAAATGACAAAAACTATCATCGAATAAAATTAAGGGCATTTGTGTCTTGTCGTTTTTGTTATTATTGTAATTTTCTACATAATTATGATTTTTAACATTTTTGTCATTGTCTCAATTTTTGTCTCTTTTTTTAATCTCTTTTTTGCTAATTTTGTTATAGCTGTCATTTTTCTCATTTTAATTATAGCTTTCAGTTTTATAATTTTGATTATTTTTGACATTTTTGTTTTTTTTGTCATTATTGTTTTTTTTCATGAATTTCATTTTACTCATTTTTGTCTTGTTTGTCATTTTTGTCACGTTTGTAAGTCAATGTCACAAAAAGTTTAAAAACAAAAATGACAAAAATGACAAAAATGACAAAAATGACAAAAATGACAAAAATGATAAAAGTGACAAAAAAATTACAAAAATGACAAAAATGACAAAAATGACAAAAATGACAAAAATGACAAGAATGACAAGAATGACAAAAATGGCGAAAATGGTTAAAATGGCAAAAATGGTTAAAATTGTAAAAATGATTAAAATGGTAAAAATGACATAAATAATAAAAATGACAAATAATTACAAAAAATGACAAAAAAGACATAACTTACAAAAATTACAAAACAGACAAAAATGTCAAAAAAGACAAAAGTTACAAAAATGACAAAGTGATAAAAATGACAAAAAGGACAAAAATGACAAAAATGGCAAAATTACAAAAATGACAGAAAAAATACAATTACAAAAATCACAAAACATTAAAATGACAAAAATTAGAAATTACAAAAATGAAAAGAATCACAAAAATGACAAAAAATGACAATAATGACAAAAATAAGAATAAGGTTAAAATTTAAAAAAAAATCAAATATGCAAGAATCACAAAACTGACGAAAATCTCAAAAATGACAAAAAGGATGTAAATCACAAAAGTGGCAAAAATGACAGAAACTACAAAAATGACCAAAATCACCAATAGGACAAGAATAGAAAAGTTACAAAAATGACAGAAATGACAAAAATTGCAAAAATGAAAAGAGTGACAAAAATGACATAAATGACAAAAGTAACACAAATCATAAAAATAACAAATTTGACAAAACTCACAAAAAATACGCAAATGACAAATTTAACCCAAACGTAAAAAATGACAAAAAAAAGACAAAAATGGCAAAAAATTCAAATTTCACTAGAAAAAGACAAAAAATTACAAATTTCACAAGAGAGTCGAAAAGTACTAATTTGACCAAAATGACAAATATAACAAAAATGTCAAATTTTACCTTAATGACAAATTTGCCTTAAATGATCAAAGTGACAAATATGTTAAATGTCACGAAATTCGACAAAAACTATAAAAATAATTCTTTTTATCAAATTGACAAATTTGACCGAAATGACCAAAATGACAATGATGACAAAAATGCAAAAAATTGCGAAAATGAAAAAAGGTTCTTAGATGACAAAAAAGATAAAAATTACTGAAATCACAAAAATGACAAAATTGAGTAATATAAAAAATCTGACCCATTTGAGAAGAATGACAAAAATAACAAATTGACTGATATGACAAAAATGACAGAAATTTCAAATTTAACAAAGCAAAAACATAAACTACAAATATCTCAAAAAAGAAATAAATGATAAAATTGATTAAAAATTACAAAAATGACAAAAAAACCGAAAAACACAAATTTGTCGAAAATGACAAAAATGACCAAAAAATAAAAATTAAAAATAAGTCAAAAAGGACACAAAATGACAAAAAAGCCAAAAATATAAAAAATCAAAAAAAGGCAAAAATTAAATAGCTCACAAAAACTACAAGAATGATCAAGGATTTCAAAAATTACAAAAATTACAAAAAAAATAAATTTATCAAAATTAAAAAAGTTACAAAAATTATTAAAATGTAAAAATTAACTAAAGTAAGAAGAATTTCAAAAATGACAAAAATTACCAAAATGACAAAATTGATGAAAATTACAAAATTAAAGAAAAGTGAGTTAACTTACAATATTGACAAAAATTATAAAATGACAAATTTGATTAAAATAACAAAAATGAAAAAAGTGCCAAAAATGACAAAAATTACCAAAATGACAACATTGACAATAATGACAAAAATTACCAAAATGACAAATATGATAAAATGATGAAAATGACAAAAATGACATAATAAACAAAAATGACAAAAATGGCATAATTAAAAAAAAATTGACAAGAATGTCAAAATTTAGAATTTCAAAAATGACAGATATGACAAGAATTACTATAATGAATAAATGACAATTTTATCCCAATTAACAAAATAGTCAAAAATCACAAAAATGGCAAATTTACATAAATGATAAAAACGACGAATGATAAAAACGACGAATGACAAAAATGACGAATGACAAAAATGACATAGATGACGAAATGACATGAATTAAAAAAAAAAAAATTACAAAAACAACAAGAAATATATTTTCATAAAACGACAAAAATCATTAAAATGGCAAAAATCACAGAAGTGACAAAAATGACAAAAATAACATAAATTACAATATTAACAAAATTATCAAAAATAACGAAAAATCTTAAAAAATCAAAATGATTTTAAAAATGACAAAAATCATTGAAAATGAAACGTGACAAAAATGGCATAAATATTGACTAAAAGGCCTAAATGACAAATATTTCGAAAATGGCGAAAGCGAAAAAATTACAAAAACAAAAAGAATATCATATAAATCACACAAATTAAGAAATTACAAAATTCAAGAATGACTTAAAGACTACGACGAATATCACAAAACTGATTTAAATGACTAAATAAGGCTGGAACAAATATCAATTTTTTCTTTTGTCACTCCCCCGCTTCGAAATTTTCAAAATCCCGAAGGGAGGAATAAATAAAGTTTGAAGTATTTTAAGATAATTTCAAATAAAAATTCAAATATTCGAAAGATTACAAGACCAAGAACCAACTTTTTGAAGATGGAAGTTAATTCACATTTTGTATTCTTGATTTTATCGAATTTTTCGATAAAAAAAATACATGATTTATAGGTTTTATGCAATAATATAGTCTGCAATTTGGTTGCATACAAGCTTTCGTGCAATTTATTCCAATTTATTTGTTTTTCGCATTATTTTTTATTATCCCCCCTTCGCGATGTTCCAACTCCGAGTGACAAAAGAAGGATTTGAAATTTGTTCCGACCTAATTTGAAGACTAAAATGATGATTTTTTTTCTTCTCAATAAGGCCGGAACAAATTTCAAATCCTTCTTTTGTCACTCGGAGTTGGAACATCGCGAGGGGAACATTTTGGAACATTTCCCATACAAACCTAAAAGTTAAAATTTAATCATGTTAACGATACTTAAAAATTCTTCAAAAAATCATGGATGATTTTTGAACCAAGACGAAGCTTTTTAGACCCCAGGTTTTGAGAGATTCAAAAATGATCCGAAATCGACTCAGTCTAATGAGTATTTTATGAAGCTAATTGAAGCTAAGCTAATTCCATATTTAAATTTTGATAAGAAACGAATTGTTTCTTAGAATGTAGAGGTAACCTCGGTCTTAAAAAACAAATTTATTTCTTTTATGCCCTTTTCTGTTTTTCCTATCTATCTATTGACCCTTCGTTTCATGATTTTTTATTTTTCCTTAAAAATGATTTTGTACAGTTAAAAATGAATAGTACATCAAGAAAAAAAATTAAAATAAAATACGATTTTCCCATTTTTCCATACATTAATTGTTGCAAACTTGTTAATTTATGAAAAGAAGGGATAACTTTCAGGACGTGGCCGGCGCCGTTATTGATGATCAAAGAGAGAGAGAATATTAGTGTGCATTGAGAATGAGTTGCTTATCCCAAGTATTATTCTTTTGACCTCTGCGCAAAATCGATTGCCTCGGTCAATTACGGAGAAGCAATCATTGGCAATGTAGAAATATTTCTACTGAGCCTCGCCTGCGATCATGGTTTTCAAAATGCTTTATTGTTAAAAAAAAGTTTGAGGTAAATCATACATTAAGAATTAAAAAAAACTATCAAAATTTTTCAGTGAAGCTCACTTTGTAGAAATTAAAGCGTTACTCAATGAATCATTTCACAAAATTGTTGATCTTGAGGATCGACAGGAAAAGGAGTTTATTAATCCTATCAATGCAAACGTGAGTCAAAAGCCAGAACAGGTTTCGGTCCGGCTCTCAACCGCAAAGTGACTCACTTCACCGGTCGGTTTGCTTCTTCAGAGGTCGGTACGGAACTTCAGAAACAAATATGATCATCATAAACAACAACATCAACAAACCAGATCTGGTTGGTGGTGCTGGTGATTGAAGCTTTCTTTCCGTTTTGGAAGGTTCACAATATTCAGTTTTTTTTTCTGCATATCCCCTTCGGTTGATTACCATCGACTCGTTTGACAGCTACCGCAACCCCAAGCGAAAAAGTACACCTTATTTACTTAACCAATTTGGAGATTGAAGTGATGAACAGTTTGAGGTTTTCGACCCCTGCCTTATAGGGTTGTCAATATGAACAAGTAAGACTCGACAGTTTTTAAGAGGATGCTGAAATTAAAAACCATTTTGTTGGTGATTGATGAGATTCGAGTGTTTGACATTCACAGGAGACACAATCTGCGTCCACCCATCCCCGGTAGATGTTTTCTCAAGACTGAAAAAAACTCTTTAAAATAATTACAATGAGGTGCTGAGTTAACAAAATGAATCGCAGAAACTCGTTAGTAGCAACTAATCTGTCGTGGCCACAACCATAAATCACTGCTGCTGGAAGAACTAAGAACAAACCAGTCAAAAAGTGTTCTCAAGTTAAAGGGGTTTGACTCAAGTACAGCAAAATGAGTCCCACGTAAAATTTAAGTTAACGATTTATCACCCACAAACAAAGGAGGAAATTGCTGAGTTGTGACCTTTTGAATTTGAAAAATTAGTCCACTCAATCAGAAAACAGTTTTAAAATGTTTTTCCAAGTCCAATCAAGCTCTTTTTTGTTCCAATCACTGCCCATTACTAAGCGAACGAATCACTTACAGAACTGGCTCCCGACTGGCTTAGAAAGTTTTCCACCCCAAGTGTCCCCACACACCCCTCCATATTGATGAAGATTGGTTCCCATTCGTCAAAGTCGGAAGACGGGTCCGCGATGGCGCAGAGATGATGGCAGATCGTTATCGAGACACTAAAGGCCGCAACTTCTGCTCTTCAAGCTTAAACTTGATTTGATCCGTTTAGTAGAAAAAAAAACTTGTCTAGTAGCAGCGTCAAGCAAAAAGACGGCAGCAACTGACAGTTAGTGGAGGGCGGGTGTGCGCTATTATTGATGCTGGCTGAACTAACTAAAGTCATCCACGCAGCAGCGAGTCGCTTGGTTGAAAAAAAAACGACTTAGACCCACTTTTCCGGCGAGACCTTGTAACTACTTTCGCGCGGACACTCTGCACAGAGATAAGTACGGGAAAAGCGATTAGGGTTACGGTTTCATTAATGAACTCATCCATTGATGAATAAACAACTTGAAGCAAAAACCAAAGTTGACCATTTCAAAAAAAAAATGTCGAATGAAAATCTTCAACATATTTTTTTTCTTTTTTGAAGTTAAACTCCAGAGAAACAACTACCCTAAACTAGCTTTGACCTACAACGGCTAACGTCAAATGTCCATTGCCGAGGTTCCCAGTATCAACATAAAAAAAGTGCAAAGAGACCTTCCCAAACTCAAGTTACCTACTGATGTCGGTAACTGAGATGGAAGTTCAGCTCAGTAGCTCCAGACAAAAACGAAAAAACAACAACTAAGCGCTGGAACTTCGACTTATCGACCCTTCTCGCTGTCGATTCCAGCACCTTCCCGTGAAAGCAATACCCGACAAGAGAGAAAGGTGGCTATTATCGGAGAAAACCTTTCCTCTTACAATGAAGTGGGAGACGAAAAAAAAATGAGCAATACTACTTTGACTTTGGGAAACTATATGAGGGTCTGTTGGAGTGAAGAAAAATGCTATCAATAATCACTGAGTAATTGATATTCGTCTTACGAACAACCTAGCGGAACAATAAAATCCTGAAAAATCTTAAAAGTGAATCAAATTCATAAATATCCAGCCGGAAAAGATTTATTTAATCGGATAGATTAGCGTGAATGTGACAAAAATTAAACCAGTCAGTTTTATTCGGTTCAGATTTATTTCGAGTTTAGTTAGTTTCCGAATAAAAACCTTGAAGGAAGAAATTGTTCCTGGGCCTAACAGAAACATTTTGCGAAATTTTAACTTATTTGGTCAACACTAAACAATTTTTAGCGAGGCTCGTTTTGTATGGGATTTTCGTTAAATTTGTTCTAGAAAAAAAGAAAAATCATTTTTTGTTGGCTCCATCTTTTGTGTTTTTTTTGTTTCGATTATAGTCGTTTTACCATCTTTATGGCATTCGCGACTTTATCAACGTTGCAGTTGGCGGATCGTTATTGAAAAACTCATCCGGTACAACTGTGTTCGATGTTTACTCTTGGGTTCGAACTCGCGGACATCAGTCCAGGAGACAACAGATTTGCCAACTGAGCTATATCACAAGCCACGCCATCTTTTGTGTGCATTGATGATTTGTTCTAAAAATTTGGTTCTATGAAACTTAACGTGATTATGACCACAAGAAAAAAGTTTTGTATGTATAGAGCAAATATTTTTTGTGTTTTACATTTTATCTTGGTCGATTTAAATACAAATTAAAATGTTAAACACCAAAATTATTCATATGATTATAATAAATTGTAAATTTTCACTGATGATGGCTAAGATCATGGCCGAAACGTTGGACATTGAGTAAATGTGCTGTATTTAATAATATTTCAACTGACTGAGAAGCCGAAACGTCCTGGACTACAATACATTAGAATCCCGCTTACCCGATTGAGGACCCTGGCTGTTTTATCTAAAAACCTGACAAAACCCAGGCATATCATTTCAAAAATTTCGACTCAAAACCTGAGGGTTTTCTGTAAAACTCAGAGATTATTGAATTAAAACCGAGAAGAAAACAATCTTAAACATTTTTTTCGATCAGAACACATCAGTAGATTTTTAATCTACTTTAAAAAAATGTATTCTGTTTGATAAAACTTACTCAATAATTTGGTATTAGGACGCAAAAAACTCAAAAATTACAATGCAAATTTTGCAAATTAAATTAATAAACCGAGCAAATCCGCACATTTTATAAACAAAATTCGGGCATTCGGTATCTGATGGAGGATTTTCATAACAAGCCCATTAGGGTGGTCCAAAACAGGAGTATGATTCCGATTTCCGTGAATTTGAGTCCAAGAATAAACATCGATCACAATCATACCGGATACGTTTTTCAAAGACTGTCCGCCAACTGCATCGTTGATATATGTCACAAATGACATAAAGATGTTAAAAAAACTATAATCGAAACAGAAAAAAATATAAATGGAACATTGTGAAATGTGCTGTGATATCCAGTATACCCTCTGAAAGCCAAGCTTTTTTGCGCTGAAAAATTAAGAGCAGCTTACAAATTACAACTTTTGTTCTACGAAAAACTTCAAAGATGATGACAATTTTTATAAATTTTTCATAAAGTTTATAGCCATAGGGGCTAAGAAACTTTACTTTCAGTGCTTATTCGGTTGTAATTTTTGCACATTTCAACCAATTTTTCGTAAATTTCGTAATCTTGTCTTACTTCCCCAACCCCGCCTGTAGACGAGGTATATGTTGCGTTTTTTCTTCCTAGCTTAGGATCTTTTTTTTTTTTTTTTTCTGAAAATTCAATTAAAAATGCCAATAATTGTTTAGATCTAAAAACACATGGACCAAGAGTTTCTTGGCTACCAAAGACATTATTAAAAAAAAACAGGTCCATATCCAGTTTTTGCAAGATTAACATATTTTGAAACCTTTCACGTTAGTTAAAAAGTTGAAATAATGATTGGATTTGGTTTAATGCCGATTTAGTAAACCCTGTCTAAATGCCAGGTTGTTTAAGAGGGTTTATGGAAAATGTCAACAGGTTTCTCATGATGAGTTGCATAAAACATACAAAGTGCGCCATTAGGATGTATGTACATTTTCAGTCGATTTCCAAAAATAAACAAGCTTTTATCAGGATATTTTATGCCATTTATTTCAAACCAGATTTAGAGTACAACGTCGAATAAATGACCACCCTATTGATAAGCAAAAATCAGCCCTTTCGCGGGTATTCTGCATACCGCATTGTTCAAAAATGCGTCAAAAATGCGAAAAACGTGATCGTTGCTTATCTATATCTTTTTTACTTCATTTTGGGTTATTGGTGTCATAGGGAAAATTTTTCAGTAAAAACTCTATAATTAGAAACTATTTTTTTCTAATTAATTTTCCTACAAGTGAGATAAAATTTCTAACTTATCTCTTATAGGTTTTATCAGACATCAACTTCGACATCAACTTTGACAAACTTGTTGAAATTCAATTTTTTTTACAACTTTGTCTAAGATATCAAGTTTATAAAATTATTATTCTCCAAACTATAGGCTCTATAAGAAACTTAACCTCAACAAGAAAATTTGTCAGTAAAAACAGCTCTATTAAATTAGAACCTTTTTTTCTAATTAATTCTCCTACAAGTGAGATAAAATTTCTAACTTCTCTCTTATAGGTTTTTCAGACAGGGGCCGTTCAGATACCACGTGGACAGAAAAATGAGATTTTTGATACCCCCCTCCCCCTCCGTGGACAAGCGTGGACATTTGGTAAACCCCTACCCCCCTCCCCGGATGTCCACGTGGACAGATTTGAAATTGTTTTTTTTTCCAAAAACTCATTAAACAGTTAGAAAACACTACTTTTTGACTATTTGTTATTGGAATGGCTGATTTAAAAAAAAAAATTAAATAATTTTAAAATTTCTTAATTATCATATTTATTACTTGCTTTCAAGTGGTTTTTAATTGTTCAAACATAAACTGGAAAGCTTTGTAATTTTAGGATTCAAACAGTAAGTATGTCCACGTGGACATGACCCAAACCCCTACCCCCCCTCTCCGTGGACAAGCGTGGACATTTCCTTATCCCCCCCCTTCCCCTAAGTTGTCAACGTGGTATGTGAACGGCCCCACATAAATTTCGACATCAACTTAAATTCGAAAAACTTGTTTAAAATCAAATTTTTACAACTTTGTCTCAGATGTCAAGTTTCTAAAATTATTATTCTCCAAACTGTAGGCTCAATAAGCAACTTAACCTCTAAAAATTTTTTCTAAATAATTTTTTTGTTTCAGTTAATTTTAGGTTAAATAACATGTTCCACAAAGTTGTTTGTCTTGTTTAAATACACCACTTTGTTGAACATTTCAAGATTGTCAAATGTGATTCTGCAGAACTATGATGAAAAGACTACCGAAAATAGTGCTTTTTCACACCTGATTTTACAAACACCGGGAAACATCGGGCAGCCCGCTTCAGATGCAAATTAAAGTAAAAAAAAGGAAAAATCATTCTGGGCATATGTTTTCAGTTAAACGGGATACAATCTATTATACAACAAAAAGTTTAGTAAAAAGGAGCATGACCTTCACTAAGAATAGAAAACATTTCCCGGAGGAAATGATTAGGAACTGACTTCAGTTTCGAACCACAAAGTTTCGTCAATCGCGACCCCATTCAATTTTTCAACAGACGAAAAGCGCAGCAGAATCATTTCAGCCTTTGCTGTAGGTGGTTTGGACAGCAGCAGCAGCAGCAATTGGCAAACGAAAAAGGGAGGTTTGCAAATTTCAAAATTCACACCATAACGGCCTTTAGTCGGCTTCGTTCGCTAATATTTGTGCACTAAACAGGTGAAGCAGGGCAAGTGCAAGTGCAATTGCAATCAACCGAAAGGCGGTAATCAAGTTAAACACACTTGGAGCCTAGTTGCTAGAATCTAAAACATGGCGACCCCAAAAAGTCCCACCCTTCCTCATATCGCGCTTCATCAACGAAACAGCAATTTGGGACTAGTACAGCTAGTGACCTTTAAGTTGAAGTTGGCAGGAACCGTTGTAAGTTGATGTTTGGGGCTACCTTTTAGGTCGCCGCGGTTAACTTAGTGAAAGACATAGATACGCCTCAGCAAAAGGTAGCTCTCTTGCTCGAATGCGCTACTGACTAGCGACTCAGTCGTCAGTAAATCAGTGGGAGTTGATGTTTGCATATAAGTATAGCGCAGTAGTAACTCGCTATTTAGCGCCTCGACAAACGGCTGGTTCATTTTTTGTACATAACCTATATAAATCTGACGAGTGAATAAAAGCAGCAAATACGAATGCAGCGTTGTAAGAGCAAGAACCACATAAAATATCGTTTAAACGAGCGAGTTTTGCGCTTGGGCTTCATCGTCCCTCCTCCATGAACCTATGTATGGAAACTGGTGGTCCAGTGATCAGGGTTGGTCCGGACAGAATGGCGACGTACCTGAATGAAACGATCGATCGATCAAGTAATGAGGGTGTGAAGTGTGTTTGCCTTTCGGAAACACCCCGTTGGGTAATTTTGAAACATAAAAAGTGTATTCGTCGACGGCGACGACGAATCGATGCCCGCTGATGAAAATGATCTTTTTTTTCTCGAAATTCCAATCGTGATTTACAATCTAAATTGAATGCCATTCAGAATCGGGTGTTTGTTTGAGCGTTTACCGGTAAAGTCGAGGTAAGGCTTAATCGACTTCAATAAAAATGAATTAGAGCAGTTGCTTTACCTACCTGACGATGCTTTGAATATTGATTGTGGAATCGTAACGGCAAATGCAAAACGATAGCAAACCTTGGGTTTGAAGGTGCGCCACTTCGATTTCGTAAACGATAGGGATGAAGTTGAAGGTTCTGTTCTATCCGATCACCATCATAAAGGTGTTGAATCGATTCCACTTATCTATATGTTGATATAGTAAGTTTGAAAAATGGAAATGAACATGCATGATTTATCGATAACAAATGCATCAAATATGTAGGGGAGAATGGGGAGACTTGATCTGATTTTCTTGTTTTTATCATATCTTTTTGGAAAAAAATTGCAACTCACTTTTTTACACAATTTCCGAAAGCTTAAAATTCCAAATCGCTTTGCCTAAAAAATTAGGGCGATAGTTGACTTCGTAGATGAATTATTGGCTTGTGATACAGCTCAGTTGGCAAAGCAGTTGCGTCTTGAGCCAATCTCGATGAATTAGAGCCCATCGAACACTATACCGGATAAGTTCTCAGTAACTTTCCGTCAACGGCATCGTTAATATAAAGGTAAACTGGTAAATAACTGATAAAAAAATGTTTTTTTATTTGTAAAATTCACCGAAAAACGTCGATATAATTCAACAACAATTTTCAGATAATAATCATCAAAATATGAAATCTAAACAAAAAAAAAAAAAAAAAAACATCTTATGTTTTTGTTTCATATTCAGATTTGAAGTTCCTCAACCTAACTCTTATTAATTTTAACACAACAAAGCTCCGAAAAGGCAATTCAGAATTGAAAATCAGAATCAGATTCATCTCTCGAAATTTATATTTTTATTCAGAATCATAGGTAAAATTTAAAAAAAAAATGAAAAATCGGATTCAGATTAAACCCATATGGCTCATATTTTAAATTCTGATCTGGAATTTAAATTCAGAGTCTTCAATTAAGGATCAAATTCAGATTCAGAATTTATAATCAAAATTCTGATTCAGATTCAGCACTTTTATGAGTTTTACAACTAAGATATCAAGATGACTATTTCGAGAAGGAATTATAACTGCAAGAGAGCGCAGATTTATGATTCAATTTCAAAATATCAAATTTTAAATCAATGTCAGTTTGTATACACAATTCAGCTGAAAATCAAAAATATCGAGTGAAGTTTGAGTTTATTTTACAAGTTATATTCTTTTGAAATACCCGTTTTTCATTTGTTTTTAATTATCCACAAAATATTTATCTTGAGTTGGTTTTTATAAAAAAAATTGCTCTAAAGGAACATTTAATTTCAACATAAAAATCTGCAAGGAACTCATATTTTCATGGCAAGTTGTGTTTGATATAATAAATTAAACGACTAATTTCAAACTAAAGTCTTAAATTTGGATTAGTTTTCAAAAATTAGACCGCAGAAGTATGATCTCTCAATTTGATTGTTGAAAATTTGGTTCGATCGATGGTGATTTTTTTAAAAATTTGTTCAAGAGCTTGTCTAAATTTTTTTTGTGGTTTCTTTTTTTAAAGTAATTGAAGGTTTTCTCATAAAACTGATTTTTTTCTCAGATCGAATAAACTAAATCTCCCAGATTCTAGAACAAATTTACAAATTTCAATCTAACCATCGATGAAAGTAAGTTTCTCATTTTGTCACTAAAGTCTTCATTGTACAAATGTATTTTGAAAAGTTTACGTATTAGTTTAGTATTTTATACGAAAAACTAGTAATGTTGAAGAACTTAAAAATTATTAATGAATACTTAGTTAAATAATAAATTTTTTGTTTTCGAATTTTTTGTTTTTATGTTTGCACTATTTGACCAGATTTTCAATAAGGGCGTTGCGTAATTTCTGAGATATTGCAGTTTCAATGATAAAAGTCCAAAAATTAGAGTTTTCGTAGAACTGCTGTACCTCAGGGCACAAATATTTTAGATAAAGCATGGATCATCAGAAATCTGGACGCACTGTTTATTATACCATAGCGCTCCTAGTTGTCGGATCTGGATTTTTTTTGGCAGTACTTTGTTCGGAAATGTTTCCTCTATCAGTGCTGAAAATTTCATTACGATTCGTTTTGTTCCGAAAAAGTTATACGTGATAGAAGCCGCGAGACGAAAATTAATTTTGGACACCCACGTTCAAAAATCCGATGTGGTCTGGTTCAAAAATCGCGAAATCTGATTTGAGGAGCCCTCCTGACCAAAAATTTTACAAAGCCACTGGTCGGAGTGATGTCCCCATCAAGTTCAAATTCGTTTTTGCCAATAACTTCGCAGAAAAGTGTTTGATCTGGCAAGATATTTGGAGCTGCGGCCGAAAAACCCCGGTTTTTTGCGAAAAACAAGACCATGGACTCCGAAATGTACAAGAAGGAGTGCCTGAAAAATGTTTTTTTCCTTTTGTTAGATCTCACAAAGAACCAGTAAAGTTTTTGCTAGATTTAGCTAGCTGCCACTACAGCGAAGAGGTACTACAGTGGTGTCGGGTCAACTGGTGGATTTTGTCGAGAAGGACGTCAACCCACCCAACTGCCCTCAATTCCGCCCTATCGAAAATTTTTGAGCAATTGTTAATCAGAAGATGAAGAAGAATGGTAGGACGACTCGGGATGCAACAGAGATGAAGAGATTGTGGAACAAAATGGCCGCTGAGGGCAGTGAATGGCTGCTGAGGTCAGTGAATAGGGTGTCCAAACTTAGATGAGTGGTTCTCGACGAAAAGTACGAAATTTCATCAAAACTACATCGGAATAATTTTTTTATTATTTTTCCTTAAAAGTGCAGTAAAAACCCTACAATTTGAGCACAAAACATTTTTATTTCGTTTACATAGCTCCGAGATAGACCCTTTTTAATGCGTCCAGATTTGTAGTGATCCATGCTTTATGTCAAATTTCCATGACATAATTGTTTGTTAGTTGATCTATCATTTTATAAAAACATGAACAAAAAAAAATCAGAGTAAAATTTGATGACTTTAAAAGAATCGGATCTTCCTACGACACTGGTGAACGTTATAAGAAGTGTGTTCGAAAAAAATGCAACACTTTGTGTTTGGGCAGACCATTTCGGATGGTAAAAATAAGACTTTTCTTGTCGACTAGTGAAACATGAAGAGATCGTTCCTTTTATTTCTTCTTAAAATTACAGTTTTTGGCGCTTTAAATATTCATACAAATACAGGAAACAATAACGAGCTGGCAACATTTAGAATTCAAATTTATGGCGAATGGTACGAGGGGTTCCGATAATATCACTAAGAATTCAAATCAAGGTGACCAATACGATCGAGATCGATCAATTTGTTTTTTGAAGAACTTTTGAATGCATGGGTGGAAAATGATGGATAATTTGGTGACAATCTGTTAAGTGGTTTTTTCCCGAGAGAAAATCGAAAATCCAGGGAAGTTCCAGTGGGAGACCCAAAAACAGCTGGAAGTCAACTATTCGACCAAAGTTCATATAGACAATCAATCGTTCAAGAAGTTCTAGAGGATCCAATAGTGAGCTTAAATTTAAATAAGATGATTGATTCCATGAAATAAAGGAATGTGAGATGTTTTTTTTTCTAGCTTAATCCGAAGATATCAATAGAGGAAGTGATGAAAAAAAATAAATTTTTCTGTCTGGTTGACTAACAAATAGGCCTGACTTCATTTCTACAAGGTTGAAAAGCTGACCTCCGGTAAAACTAACAAAATACAGTGGTCAAATCGTGCGCAAAATATTGGGACTGCTAGTGGAGAGATATTTTGCAAAATTTCGTAATGGACAGCAAACCGAATTTTAAGCGGTCACCTGGCAGGTTTCCAGCCAGAAACTTTTCATTGGCAAGTCTCGCCTGTATTTTTCAGAGATAAGCAAGAGGAAATATTTGAAAAATTTGATGTCTAGTACTTGAGGAGGTAACGAGCTGTGGAAACTTCAAATCATTCATTGTTTCATAACGATGGACACGATGAATGGATAAATATACATAGATAACAGCCTTCAAATGAGACTGTTTCCTGTGCAAAGCAAATCAATAAGTCCCCAAAAGCTTATTCTCTGTTTTAGTTGGATCTGAAATCGTGCGAGTGGAGCGATAGAAAGTCGAATATGTTGTTTTTGTGCCGAAGGACTAGGACAATCGGCTAAATTTGTTATAGCTTCGACCCAATAAAAAATTATTTATTTTGAAGGTCACGCTTCAGAAAACGTCATTAATAATTGGCTGTTCATCAAAAAAGGCTGTTCATAGTTGTATGTATTAAAAATGGCGCACGTGTTGCCCAAAAATTAAAGTCGTAAAACTTCAACATTCATCACAAAAATATGCACATGTGAAAATAACATTACCAGGTAGCTTCCCTGATAATTTCAATTTCCATTCATGCATTCAAAAGTTATTTACAAAACAAAGTGTTGCATTTTTTTCGAAAACACACTATAATGGCACACTATAATGGCATATTCGATTTAAAAAATCGCAAAAGTCCCAGTTGTGTGGGTTTCAAAAAGAAATAAGGAAAAATATCTGGAACAAGAAAAATGCATTTACTGTAAATTTGGGAAGTTGGCTAAATGTAAGTTACTAAGCAGAGCGGAAAAAAGAAACAATGTAAAAATGAGGAGGTAATCTTGTCATAAGGTTTTTAAATAAATTTAAAATAAAATAAAAAAAAAATAAAAATTAAAAATTAATAAATTAAAAATAAAGAAAAAAATTACTGTTTCGGATAAGCCCAACATAAATAGAGACAATAGTGTAAGGATTGTCTAGCTCGTTACAAATCCTGCTTACCATTCCGTACATAGAATTCGCTTTGGCTACGACTTGTTCGACATGTTTCGAAAAACTGAGTTCTTCATCATTTTTTTTTGCTATGGTACAGCTGTTCTCGAGACAATATTCGTTCATAATATTTCTCAATTTGAAGAAAAGGTAATCACTTTACATGTTAAGGCATTGATTTTCAATCCTGCTGCAACACACTGAAAATCTTTAAAGCGCATTTTGTAGGGTCAAACAATCCTTTGGGTGCCTCATAGAGAGGAACAGTTTCAGATCATCTGCGTATATCAACACGAAAAGAAGGGGTCCCAAGTGATTTCCTTGTGGTACGCCGCTGTTGACCCAGAATACCCTGGATCTAGCATTCCCTATCCTGGGGATTGGACTCTGTTTTTCAGGAACCAACTGAAGACAAATAGGTCGGTAGATATAGCATCGTCTTGTAATCCCTGCATCATCCATTGTGAAGTTCGAGAGACGAATTCTGCTAAGTTCGTAACAGTTGACCGCTTTTTCAGAAAGCCATGCTGAAAATCTGACATTTTTCCTTGCAACTTTATAATCCAGAAGCTAAAATTTTGATTTTCCAAGACAATATTTTGTTACTTGCAATGAATGCAGTACATTCCAACAGCCGAGGGTTTGTTGAAAACGACAAATAATTCTTCTGACATTTAAACCCGATTAGCCATAACGATGTGTTTTGGGAATCGTCACAAAACATACTGCCCAGTTCATATATCATCAACCGAACAGCTGAATCGCACCTCGACCTTGAGCTTTGAGATTAATGTCTCAGACTCTCGGTCTCGTATTTTGGAAGTCGTAAAGCATACGGAACCGGAATGAAACGAACGGTTTCTTGCCCTAACTAGCGTGAACATTATCTACTAGACTTGGAGCATGGTGCGGTAGAAAACATAAATCCGAAAGACTCATTTTTATAGTTCAGCTCGTAAAAAGGTTCTGGGCATTCACACGTTGTCGGCTTACCTTACCGGCTTATAGAAGCGGTAGTTTCGGTAGTAATTTCAATAAATTTGACACACAGGGAGTGGTCAGTGCTCAGCTCATCAATCTTCCGAGCGCCGATATGTGCATGGAATCATTCTAATGGCTTCCGTAGAACAGTTTCAGGGCGAGTCGTAAACAGAACTGAGCTACTTTTTACGATCTCGTTCTGATGAGTTTTATTTGTGGTTAAGAATCTGTGCAGTTGAAGTATTGAAATTTGTGTCTTCTCAATCTAAAAGTAGCTGTTAACAGCGACCGGCGGTGGCCAACTTTTGTCCAGCCGATCCAACGGAAGTTCCACATCATTTCCATTGCGCTGAAAGGTCACAGCTTCCGCACATTTAGGCTCATCACATTATCATGTTGAAAGGCGATCCGTTGAGGTTGAAAAATCAATTCGTTCCTGCTAGCACTCGATTTTTTTTGCTGATTCAATTCCGACATAGGAAAAAAAAAGATTGGCTACCGCAGCTAGACGGAAGCCAGATTCGATCAGCCTCAACGGGCCTTAACATCGGGCTCTGCTGGTCATCGTCAAATCGATGTGGCCACTTCAAATTTCCAATAACCTTGGGTAGCTTCCATTAGCCTACAGAGAGAAAAAAAAACCAACCAACAAACGGTGTCTAATTTGGCCCATCATGCTTAGCCATAGGGAAGGAAATCTTAGGGAGCTCTGCTATTCTGGAATCACCTAATCTAAATTGCAGATTCTGGCCCCGGTATGCTTTCATCGGCCCATCATCCCGAATGGCAGCCGGGGTCTGGCTCCGGAGCAAAAAGAACAGCAGCTGTTAAGATCCGCGGTCTATATCGACAGCTATAACTGTAAACGGATTTTTCCTTCTCTTCTTCAAACTCCTTCACATGCGAATTGGTTCTTTTTAAAGCCTCCAGGAGTTCGTTGGCGGAATCGCAAATTCGTTACGGATTATTCGATGAGGACAACCTGTCGATCGAAGCCACTGCACGGAACTAATTGATGCTAATTGGGTTCGCCGGGCAGCAGTAAATGAAGATCTTTACGATGGTTTATTAGTGCTCAACACTCACAGCTGAGGCATGGGAGAACAACCCATAAAGCGAACTAATCAAGCTTGCAAATCAAATCTGATTCTGTTTTCTTTGATGGTGTTATAAAACAAGTAGGTATGCCCTTTTGCATTAATTTAACCTGATTTATAATCAAGTTACTTATGATCCAATATTTTTAAATTCGGAAAATAACTGATATATGTATATATTCAATATTTCAGCTTTTCGAAATAAGTAATAGGTTTTAATAAGTATTAACGCCTAAGAAATCAATTTTTCGATAATTGATAGTATACTATACATATCCACATAATAATCATGAAAATAAAGTAGTTATTATTTCTGATGCTGATTGAAGCAAACTCTATACCAAAATTAAAAAAAAAAAGAGTCAGCATTGGATAAGAGACCTGCGCTCTCAAACTCTTCCAAAAAAAATTTAATCAAACGTAAACATATTTTTTAAGGGATTTTCATCCTTTTGGATGATAATTCCGGGGTCGGTCATTTAGACTGATGGCGAACGTGTCTGGCTTTTAAGCCAGAGGTCCAGGGATTGAGTCCCGCCATCCTTAAATCTAGGTACAGGAAATTTTGTAAGTCTTCGGGCGTAAAATAAACACAAATACAACGAAATAAAACAATGTCGCAAAATTATAAATTCTATAGAGTATAAAAGAATACAAAGGTAACTCTAAAGAATATGAACGATTGTAAACTCTACGCTGTAAATTTTTGCCTCGATTTCCAGCAAAAAAAATTGCTGGAAACGTTCAGCAATCCAAATTTTTGCTGGAAACCAGCAATCGGTTTTCGAATTGCTGGATTTTTCAGCATTCGCTTGTGTTCTTGTCATTTTTGCTGAAAATCAGCAATCGGTTTTCAAATTGCTGGACTTTCCAGCAATTGATCTTGTTTGCTGGAAAATCAGCAATCGAGTTGTCAATTTGGAGTTTGTTTTTGTTTGGTACGCTGAAGCAAGGTGAGATTCTATTTTACGAATTTTGGTTAAATTGATATAATTATTTTGTTTTCCTCTATATTCTAGCAACCAGATAATAAGTCAAGGATGAGTTTTTCTTGAACAGATAGATATTCTATAAAATATTCTAATCAAAGCTATTTTTACAGGTGGCGAATGATTAACACTTTGGCCCAAAGCTGCCAGCCCAAATCCGGTGTTATAGAATATTTAAAAAAAAATATCGGTTTCTGGAAATAAATATATCCCTTTATTGAAAAAAGGAAGGAAATAATTGTTTTATTGCTTATTATATGCACATGCACAGCCAAATCAAAATTTAATTTTGAATTAAAATATAAATTTGATACTAAATACAGCCGGTTGTGTTGAAAGAAATGGCTGGTTTCCAGCAATCTGGATTGCTGATTTTCCAGCAATTTGAATTGCTGGAAACCAGCATAAACGTTTGCTGTTTTTTCCAGCAATTTTAATTGCTGGAAATTTTGCTGGAAAGTCAGCGGGACAAAAACCAGCAAAAAAAAATTTGCTGTGTAAGGAGTAAAAAAAACGTAACTCTATGAAGTATAAAATATTGTAAACTCTATGGAGTGGGATACTGCTGGTCATATAGTCTTTGTAACTGAACCATAATAGGAGCTGGAAAGTCAGCGGGACAAAAACCAGCAAAAAAAAATTTGCTGTGTAAGGAGTTAAAAAAAAACGTAACTCTAAGGAGTGGGATACTGCTGGTCATATAGTCTTTGTAACTGGACCATAATAGGAGCTTGTAGATAAGGCAGTTCCGAGTCGTGCTGAAAATAGTACGGCGAGTAGAAGAAGAAGAGGAAGGTGATGATTTATTCCAGAATCAACAATTCAAAAAAATGCCGGTGAGTGAATGAGCATCGATCTCAAAACAACTTTCCTAACTCGTCTTGCCAGTTGCACAACTTAGCCATGTTTTCTTCCTGGATCAGTTGAGGCACGAGTGTTTACTTTAGAAGTCTTACTTCCACGGCCAATCAAGAAATGAATCCCACCGCCCTACCGTGTTGTTTGGGGAAAAGTGCACATATACCCATACGAACCAGTTAACGATTTATCTGGGTTGTGTAAAACACAGACTTATGACCAGTCTTCCATATAAAATAGTTCTTACACAGATTTTACCCTGATTTTAACTATGAGCTACAGATTTTACAGACTTCACAAATGTAAAATCAATATCAATGTATCGAATATGATCCATTATATAGTGCTAGATTTACTTAGAAATTTTGCTCGAACGCATTGTTATTTCACTGATTATTTATTTAAACTAAATTTTTTATAAGATCGACATGATACTTGGTAGAAAGCATGCTTCCGAAAATCAATCATTTTCACTGAGCCATGCTTGACTACATTCAGAGCCAAAAAATCAAAGCAGTCAAATTTTCCTTCTTCAACCAAATCATACAAACAATCATGCATGACAACGACGCTTCTGTATTTGAAACACTTTTGCGATACATGATGAGGTAAAAAAGGACGCAGACTATCAGCAACGAACGTCTCGATGCTGATTTCCTTCCCCTAACGACTTTCAACCTTTAGGATCATAACTGATATGTATCAGTTCTGAGCGATCTATGTAGGCTATCAGATGATTCTTTATTTTTCGTTTTGCCTAGAAGGACAAAATCATGACTAGGTAACCGCAATGAACTGTCCAGCATGTGCTACAGCTTTTTTGAACATGTGGTCCTGGTATTTATTCAGATTTTTCCTTTTGAAACATTAATGATCGTCTATCAATAACGAGCATTATCAACAATGATGCGAGGATAGACGTTCGGGAATGATTGAGGGAGCGACGTTCAAAATGTATCACCAAGTATGTCGATAACTGACGATTAGCCACGTGACGAATAGCAACGGTAGCCTCCGGTGGGGCATGGTATATCTTCTTGTATCAAGTTAGTGTTGATTTTCGACATATATTCAATGGGTACTTTTACCACGTGCGTATCACAGCACTCGGAGGTAGCATCATTCTAGCTAGAAACCATTCCTGATTGCTTTTCTTGAGCGATTTTCCGACCACTGGTAGAAAGTATGTTTTATGTTATACAATTCTTAACACGATAACAACAAAATGCACCGACACGCATCATTAAACTCTAGCTTTGATACCAAATTTTAGGTATCAAAGTATCAACTGGTGCGCAGACATACACAGACAGTTGATCAGATTTTTTTACTCAAACACCTGGCACCATTGCGATTTAGACGTGTTTTATTGATCATAGTGTATTTAATAAGTGTATGTAAAATAGTTTGACTTTACTTCAAGGCTGGGTTTCCAGGTGCCCATATTTGTCTGTAAAACACAGACTTTTGACCAGTTTTTTGCTAAGAGTGCTCAGATTTTACAGAATTTCAAAATTTTGCGATGAAAACAATATTCATGTATCGGATGTGATGCGTAAGAGCAAGATTATACTAGAAATGCTTGTACACTCAGAGAAATCTTGGTGTTTGAACCAAAAAAAACATAAGATTTTGATTCAAAAAATATTCTAGCTTAGCTTAGCTTAGCTTAGTTGACTACTCATATCCACCTTAAATCATAGAACTTGAATTGCTCAGAAATAATCATTCATTTAAAACTTAAGATAACATATTTGATTAGAATTTTTTCAACTTACGCACTTCAAATTCCATGATCGCTGGCGTGGCTAAGAAGAACAAGTTCTACCTCGCCAATGGTTGCTACTCCGTGATTGATCGAGGCCATCAGTTTTGTGCAAGGGCCAAAAGAATGGTGCTTGGGACTAGCAGTTCATTCACAATGCACAAAACTCATGCTCTCCCTTTGAAAATGATCAATAACGACGCCGGCCACGTCCTAGTAGTCAATGAGGAATGAAGGAAGGATTATTAGTAGGATACTTAAAAGGATCAATTAACAACCTTTTGTCCCTTTATGTTCCAAAGTTTTATTTTAAAATTTTAAAACAAAGGTAAAAGGTAAGTCAATATTACCAACTATAGAAACCGTCTATACGTCTGCGAATCTATATTTAAATATCCAAGGAAGGGGTTATGTCAGTGGGGGAAAGGTAATAGATCAGGATCCATTTTGGTGAATGGTGCGATCGAGTTTTCCTACACCTCCTATGCTCCTAGATTTTTCATAAGGAAACTCCTATTTTTATATTTGAGGCAGTAATGAGAAATTTAATAGTAAAGTAAAAAAATGTATTAAAATTTTCCTTTAACTAACTTGTTTTCCTAAATTTTGTTCCCTGATACACTAATGTGTTTCCAAAAACGACCCTTTAGTGTAAAGATACTTCTATAAATTTTCTAAGAATATTTATAAGCAGAAATTAAGAATATTAAAATTTTATTGAGGGATGAAGTGAATCTCCTTTTTAATTTTTTACTTGTTTATTAAGATGTGATAACTGATTAAGATCGTTTTAGGAAACTCATCAGTGCAATTCAACACTTTGCCTCATACTTTTTTCACAATTGCACGAAGAAAACAAATCAACAAAAATTGTCAGTTATTCATAGTATACAAGTGAGAAAATCGAGTTAAAAAATTTGAATTACTGAAAAAAACCAAAACTATTTTAATGTAGGTATGTATGTATTTATGTATTACCATCACCCAACTAGCAATTATTCGCTTTATAACTTGTTCAAGATTTATCAACTGTAAAAATTCAAATGTCTTTGAGTGGACTATTACAAAGAACAAGACATGTAAGCAGAGGCACTTACATTTCTTGGTACGGGTAGGATAAAATTGTGTCTACCGGAAGAACAAATCTAAATTATACAGCGTTTGATTCGAGGCTTTATAATGCAAAGCGCTCCACTGGATGGGGAGAAAACTCACTGTAAATCAAATGTTTGGTAAGGATAATGATCATACGGGAAAAATTTATTCAAAAATCGATTGAATTCCTCCTGTATCACATTTTTCTTGTCTTATTAACATCACAATTTACATGATTTTATCAGTTTTCAACATTTCCTTAATTACCATTTATCTAGTTGACTTTAACTATCAAGTGTTTTTTATTTTCAGATTATTCTTAGTTTCAAACTTTAAACTTCTGAAAATCTAAATATTTAATCCATCTTCTAAAATTTCAAAATGTTCTAGTTTCTTAAATTTCACAATTTGATGTGTTCGAAACCTACAAGTGTGCAAATAGAATAAATTAAAAAAAAACCTGGATTCCAAATTCTCAAATTAAATAAAATTCAAATTTTAAAATTTTGTTCAAGCTTTCAAAACATATTATAATCAATTTAAAAAAAAACTTAGAATTTAAAAAATTCAAAAAGATGATTTCTGCGCTCACTCTCCGTTCTTTCTGGTCTTCACAACAACATCTATCGAACTGATACGATAAGCGTATGTTAAATCGTCTCGCTTAACGCGGTGTTTCGAAAACTCCTCTAAACGAACTCCCACTAAAATCTTCTTCACCATCTTCACCAAAAAAACCAATTCACATTTCCAACCAGCCCTCTCTAAAGACACCTCTTACCACACGATCCACCGTGTCGATTAAAAACAAGGCGCCACGCTTTCAAACCCAATCTATATATATAAAAATGAATTTCTGTCTGTCTGTCTGTCTGTCTGTCTGTCTGTCTGTCTGTCTGTCTGTCTGTTCCCTATAGACTCAAAAACTACTGAACCGATTTTCGTGATACTTGGCAGGTGGGGGTATTGGAGGCCGGGGAAGGTTCCTATTATGGTTTGAGACCCCTCCCTCTTCCATGAAGGGAGGGAGGGTCCTCCCAAACAAAAGACAAATGTTTGCATAGCTCGAGAACCAATCAAGCAAATAATATCAAATTTGGCATGTGGTGGTATTTGGGAAGGGGAAATATTTCAATTAATATAAGGTACCCCTCCCTCCTCTCAGTGGGGTGACAGGAAGGGGGGAGGGGGGCTTACTTACATTTTTTCATATAACTCAAAAACTAATCAAGATATTGGAACCAAATTTGGCATGGAAAGGTATTTTGATACGAGTAATATTTTAATGATTATTTAAGACCTCTCCATCTTTGCAGTTGAAAGTGGGAGGGGCCTCTTTCATATTTTTTTACATAACTCAAAAACTAATAAAGCAAATGGAACCAAATTTGTCATGGAAAGGTATTTGGATACGAAAAATATTTCTATCATTATTTGAGACTCCTCCCTCTTTCCAGTAGGGATATTTGAAGGGGGGGGGGGGGCTCTTTTAATTTTGTATATAACTCAAAAACGAATCAAGCAAATGGAACCTAATTTGGCATGGGCGGATATTTGGGAACGTGACATGTTCTAATGATTGTTTGAGACCCCTTCCTTCTTCCAGCGGGGAGAAAGGAAAGAGGGAGGGAATTTTCATACAATTTTTATTGCATAACTCAAGAACTACAACAGCAAATGGAATCAAATTTGGCATCAAAAAGTATTTGATTACGAAAAAACTTTTATGAATATTAAGTTCTCTCCCCTCCATTCAATTGGGAGGACGGAAGGGGGGATGGACTCAAGAATTTACTAAATACGCAAATAAAACAAAATTTGGCATGGGATGGTATTTAAATACGAGAAATTTTTCTATGTGAAACAATTCCTTTCTTGCAGTAGGATGATAGAATTGGGAATATAGGAAGGGAAGAGGAAAGCTTACATTTAACTAATTTTTACAAAATCCGGGACAATTTGGTATGATTCTATGATTATCTGACACACCATCCTCCATTCAGTGAGTTGGTACATAGGAGGAGGAAGGTGAGCCTAATACAATTTTGTTAGCATAAGTTCTTAATTTTTGCTCACGAAGCCAAAAAATGGATACAAATATGGCATGGAAAGGTATTTGGTTACGAGATATGTTTCTACGATTGTTATAGACCCTTACGCTTTACAGTGTAGAGAGGGGAAGAAAGGAGGGGGCTCCATATAAATTTTGTTGTAAAGCTTAAACACTTATCAACTATATTTGATATAAGGAACTATATTTGATATAAGCAAATTTTTGGGAACGAAAAAAAATGGGTATGATTATTGAAGATGACGACCTCCATTCAGCAGGGGGTGAAGGGAGGACAGGGAAGGGGGGCTTTCTCATCAGTTTTTAGCATAAATCCAGAACATATAATGCAAAAAAAAACATATTTTATAAGATAGATTGTTTGCGTATGATTAATTTGAGACCCTTCTTTTTAGGGCGAAGCTCAAAGAAACTGATTAAAATTATCAGATCTTTAACATAAATTTTTAGATCAAGATTCAGAATATTAGTTTAAGATATCTTTGTGTTGCAATTCGAAACTCCAGCTGCGGCTCTCATTATATAGCGGTTGTTTATGAATTATGCTTTAATTTGACTTATAATAATGCCAACAAAACAAAAAAAAATTGAATAATTCCTGAAAATATCATATAAATTTGGAAGGTGTAGCAAAGCACACCGGGTCAGCTAGTTCTAATCTATAAAATCCCAAAAATATCGAAAACGAGGATTAATACTTAGCTTGGAATCCTTGGAGCTGTAACTCTTAGGCTCTTCTTAGAATTTCACGTCAAAGACTAGCCTGAGTCCATCATTCTGTCTATCTAATCCAAAAATCTGATTTCTCTTGCTATGAAATCATTCGAAAAAACTACATGCTCTTAAATTTATTGTTTATTTCATTTCACACACAACTTTCCGAAAAAAATTAGACCTTTTTTCTTAAAATTTCCGTTAACATATTTTCAGCCCGTAATCTAAGGACGCAGCCTCCGATCACGAATTATGATGCGCTTGGAATAAAAACTTGAACTTAGCCTCGATTTTCTGGCTGTTTTTGACAATGAAGGAAATCCGGCAAGAGAATAATTGATGTTCGAAAGGACACTTATCAGGTTGTTCCGACACTATTTCACTACGGAAAACACCAAACAAAGCCGATAATTCCACTACTCTGGACTCGTTGCGAATCTCAAACATACGTACAAACAGTCTCGCACTCTTTTGATTCAAAAAATATTCTATTTAATAAACTCTTTTTTATTTGATACAATGTATTATGAGTTTAATTCTAAAAAAAATTATTCTTTGAACTAAAAAAATACTTTGAATCGAAGAATTTGTATTAATTTCAAAGGTGAAAAATTCTTTGAAATAAAGGAGAACAGATTAGAAACAAAGGATTTTTTATTTGTCCCAGAATCAAAGTAATTTTCCTTTGTTTGGCGACTAAACAAAGGAAAATTCCTTTGTCCTAAAAAACTTTTTCGCTGCGTGTAGGCAGTGGTATTTCACCAATCATTGATAAAAACTTAATTTTTCAAATCAGATTGACATGGTTCGTGGTAGCGTACGTGGTACAAACGTTATACGTAGGGGAGAGTGGGTTATCGTGGGCCATGGGGAAACGTGGGCCACTTTCAATATCTCAGATGTGTGTTGAGATAAAAATCTCAAACCAACTGTCATCGTCGTCGCGTTGTGTGAGCATATATTTCTATATGTTGTTGATTAAAATACACATCATATGCTTCTTTTATTTATCAAGCTAAAAAAAGCTAGAAAAAATTACTTACACAATTAAAAAACACCCGCTAATTTCATCGATGGGGAACCTAAAGTGCATAACAAAAATATGCTCATACGCTTATGATCTTAGTTTTGTCATGATCTTTCACGTGGAAAAGGAATTTTTGATGACACATCAATAAGTCACACAAACGCAACCAATTTGCAAATCATAGCTTGTGGGGAATCGTGGGCCACACATCTTGAACCACCTATTTTTTATGTTTTTATACACATTCAAAACTTAAAAAAAGTTTTTCCTATCTGTAAAGTTTTTTTTATGCCAAATGAAGAGTTATGAAAAATATTTTGTCCATCCTATATAAAAATTTTGCCAAAACGTTCGCGAGCCAGGTTTTGGAATCTATGAGATCATACACAGCTCTCTTTTTTATTTCATCATCTGAAATTGCTTTAAAATAACGAAATGAATTAGGAAATCACAGTTTTGAGTCAAATCATAAACTTTGCATGTTATTTGGTCAATTTGGCCCACAATTCCCCACCATTTTTCAAAATCCATAAAATATTGCTTTTTTTCAAACAGTCAGAATTTGGGAAAACAACTTATTAAAAATTATAAAAAAATACTTTATGATACCTTGAAAATGTAGAAAACCATACAATTTTTTATTTTTATTTTATCTTTTATAATAAAGAAGTTATGAAACAACGAAAAAAAGTGGCCCATGATTCCCCACTCTCCCATACATAATTCTCATCGTTTGTGTATATTGCTCAACTTGAAAATAACCTCAATACAAAATCACACAAACCAACACCTGGCATTCTTGCTTCAAGAGTAGAAAAATGTGTTCCTACACGCAGTGCTGCCAAATATTCAGACATTTTTATGAATCGTTAATTAAATTCACATAAAATTCAGGGAACAAACATTTTTATAGCTATATTCTTATGCTGAACTGATATACGTTCCATCTACATTATAGAATGATCGTATAAAAGTTAAAAAAACAGCATTTACATATCAAAGTGGAGGCAATCAGCTATTTCCTAGCTTGTAATATATTAATCTCTAAAATAATCAATTTTTTTTGTTTTGGTTACATGTACTACATTAAAAATTGTCAAAAGTACCAGAAGATAAGTTCAATAATCAAATTTATGACAAACGACATAACCTCGAGGTACTTATCTTATTTGGTTTCGAATTATTATTCAGCTTAATTTGTTTTTTTGAGATTCGGGAATCGTCCCATGCGGGAAAAATGCCTAAAACAAAAAAAAAAAGAATGCCACCATTTAATTTGGTTTATTGATTAACGAAGATGTAACAAGATACCAAGTTTTTGTGTGATTCTTGTATACATTTTTAGCTTAAACTATTGCTGCATTCTTTATTAGATAAAAAAAATATTAAAAATTACAGATAAGAAGTTATTGAATTACGGTATCACGTTTACAATCTCGGAATCATAAACATAAAGAATTAATCTTAAAAATCCGATATCGAAAGAAAATTTCACCTGAGAATTATTTTCAAAATTCGGATAGGATTTCAAATTGAAAAATCGAATAAAGACATGCAGTTTTGAGATAGGTTAAAAATACAGACTTAGAATGTAGATAAATTTATAAGATTTGGGTAAATAGATTCAGAACCCGACATCTAGAACTCGAGCATTCTAAAACATATTTTAAAAGCATCTTTGTAAAGCACTTCAGTAGGAAAAAAATCAGAATATCAATAAAATAAAACTTGATATCCTATTCCAAAAATAAAATAAGCGTCAGAAATTAAAATCGAAATTTGAATTACGAATCTAAACTCGAAATTAAGTTGATTTATTGATCGGTTTTTTAATCCGAAATTCACCGTATCTGATTAGGTTTGGAATTTCAGATTTCAGAAGCAAGACTTGAATAGTGAAATTTAGTATTTTAACTTGAAATTTTATAAAAATAAAGCATTTCCCTCATAATAAGATGGTAACAATTTTCGGTTAAGGCAAGGACAACTAGAATTAATAAACTTTGAGTTTCAAGATTAAACTTATAAAAATTAAGTTCTTTCACACTTTTACGTTAAACTTTTATTAAAATATCATCTTCTTTGGATGAATAATCATGATAAACAATTTTATTTGCGCATTTTGAAATATAGAAAATCATAAAATCTCAATCGGCAAAAAAACGGGTATTTTGAAATGGAAACTCGCCCGCCACCCTGTAGGTGTTTTTGAAGAAGTTTAACAGTAAAATGAGCTCTTTGGAAAATGCAATGATTTTTTTTGATGAAGAAGTTTAATGCTTTGAGTGCATCGATTGATTCTTGTTTAGTTGATGTTTTGAGGTGTACAAGCCTAATTTATTGCCAAAATTGTTGAAACATGTCTAGTGGCCGCTGCAACAGCTGGAGCCGGTGCCAGAGCTGATTGGAAATGACGAATAACCTTGTAATGAGAGCATCGAGCGTCTACACATAACGACCGATGAATCGTAAAAAAAAGCTCCAGAAAGGACATTTCCGGGAACTTTGACTTTAGCGATGTACTCGGGAAGATATTTCGTTTTGGGTATCAAATGAACAGTGGCGAATAGGATTTAACCGGAGTACGATAACAGGAATCGCCGCCGCACAAAGGGGTAGAACATGAAAAAGGCGATCAAAACTATTTTCTGCTTAAACTATGCCTTTTAGACCTATAGTGTCTTCGAGACAAATGACTAAAATTACAAGGGCTAAAATATTAGTTTTTTAGAAAATTGATTAATCCACTTAGTAGTGAGTTAGAAAAACTACCTTTTTTAATATCCATTTTAGTATATTGTCTGAGAAAAGTTTTTAGCTTGTACCAATTTTAGCAACTTTGCGAAAGAAGTCATAACTTTAACATTAATCGTTTCAAAGTTATGTCAATTTTTAAAAAAATAACATCAATTTTTTTTTTGCGCGTGATTTTTCATTTAAAATATGTTCTAGAGAGTTTTGGAGACAAAAATGTTATACACTTTTGCAGAATACACTGTATAAAAATTTTGAAGTTTAAACGAGATATCTTAAAAATACTTAACGAAAATAGTCATTTTGAACTGATTATATCTCCTGAGTTCGGACGAGTTCGGTTAATGTCAATAGAAGTGAGCCGAAATGTTGTTATTTTTTTTAAAAATTGTCATAACTTTGAAACGATTAATGTTACAGTTATGACTTCATTGGCAAAGTTGTTAGAATTCGTACAAGTTAAAAACTTTTCTCAGATAACATAGCTCTAAAATGGATATTCAAAAAGTTAGTTTTTCTATCTCACTACTAGGTGGATTAATCAATTTTTCAAAAACTAATTTTTTAGTAATTCAACATGACGTTTTTACTTAATGAAAATGAGAAATGTTTGTTTTTTCATCTCTACATCTTCTTTCTCCAAAAATTAATAGTTAATGTTCTTTATTTAAACTTCAACAAAGTTAAGAAAAAGTCATTCCAGCCACCACAGAATCCGTAACATTTTTTTAAATGTGGAGAAAATATTCAAAATTAAAACCTAATGTTTGACTAGCTGGAACCTCCTAAAATATATTCCTTATTCAATAATAAGAAGAAAGCGATGTACTTTTCTAGAAAGCGGACTTTTTTGGACATGCCAAGGTTTTCAAAGAAAAGTGGACAAGTGAAGCAACCAACGGTTGCCAGAATATTCTAAGAAAAGTCCTTATTTTGCTGGTCTTATTCAGAACATTCAAATTGTGCGCAGTTTTTTTTTACTATTTGTCAGTACCCAAGCTTTATTTAATTTTTTGTTCTCGGGAGTTTGAAAAACGATACGAAAGCTACTGAGGTGTTCGATGAAAAATTCAAGGTGTTTTTCCTCTTCCTCATTTAGTTTTCTTCGAATAATCACTGGATTCAGCTTAGATTTTGTGTTGACAAATTTAAAACAAAATGTCAAGACTATGTTTAGAAAATAAAAAAAATCCTGATTTTATCAGGCCGTTTAAATGCGAGAAAAATTCTGCGTTTATTCTCAGAGCTTAACGTATCTTACAGTGAAACTATTCGAGATATTGTTTCAGGGGGGGCCCTTTGATGTTATAATTCCATTTTTCTAGTTTGAGTTTCATACGCTCAAATATTCCTTTGTTAGAATAGAAAATGATGAATGTTGGTTAATCGCCGCGATGTATTGTTGTTGAATTTTATCGACGTTTTTCGGCGAGTTTTACAAATTAAAAACTGTTTTTTACCAGTTGTCCAGACGTTTCGAGCTACTTTGGCGTTTAGTATGGACGAAAGCCAGTAATTTGTAAGTTTGAAATCAAAAATTGTAATTGTAGTGTTAAATTGTCATTTAAAATATATTTTAGTGTCCACTGAAGAGGAGCGAACGCCAAAGTAGCTTTAAAATATATTTTAGTGTCCACTGAAGAGGAGCGAACGCCAAAGTAGCTCGAAACGTCTGGACAACTGGTAAAAAACAGTTTTTAATTTGTAAAACTCGCTGAAAAACGTCGATAAAATTCAACAACATAGAATAGAAAACAAAACTATTTCAACGAATAAAGTTGATTGACCAACGACAAACAACAACAGTCAAATAGCTAAATAAACATCTACGTCTACATGCAGGTTGAGGACGATGACGATATTTAGTTCAGCTATCAATGAAAGACAGCGCAAAAACCAATTTGCACCTCCTAATTACGGGACCACTTTCTGCAACAACAACGTTAAGAGGAGAAAAAACAACCCCTCAAAATGCACCCGTCCTCCTGTATGCACCGCCGAAAGATTAAATCAGGTTTGGACACGCGAATCTTGGCTTGGTCGATTGCATATAAATATGTTTGCTGCTGCTGCTACAATATGATCCAGATTAAATGCTTAATCATAGGGTTTTTGATACTTTCGGTTGTTGAAATGTGCATATGTAGGTAGCAATAAAAAAGAAGCATACCTTCCTACAAGAGGTATCTTGAACCGAAAGAGCGTTGATCATTATCCATAATTTTTCTTTGGAACATGTTTTTTTTCTTCGGTTACTTCAGTTAAGCGTCCGGGGTGCATGACTCGAAGATAAATTTCAGAGTTTTCGTTGTTTACTTTTCACCCGTCAATTTTGGACCGGTATCGTTTTGCGATTCTTATGGGTATATTGAGCCCATACGTCCTTGATGACATGTTTTTGTATGGAACCCATGTATTACAGGGTAATGATGTATGGGTTTTAATCCAATAAATTTTGAGGTACAGCTCAGATGTTCAAAGCAAGGTTGCTGTTTAAATCAACAGTAAATATTTTACCGATAATGTGTTAAAAATCCAACTTCTTACCAGATTTTATTAACACTACTCACTGATTATTTCTATGCTTTCATAGCTGAAAGCCTTAAACTTGAACTCTAACCTCAATTCGTTCGATTTGTAAACAAATTAGACAAACATTTTACGTTCAAAGTCCAAGTTACTGACGTAGAATCGAAGCCAATACAAACATACCAATCAACCAACAGTAAAAAAATGCTATTTTCAAACATACCAATACAAGGCTATGGAAAAGAATGCAAAATCAAGGCCCAGTGTTGTCGCCTGTGTCTGAGCAATGGAATGTGCCGAATTCGCACTTTCGAGAATGTGTTGTTGTCATTCATAGAACGGTGCCTTAAAACCTGAACTAAGTTGGGTTTGTTTCGCAAATTTGCATCGTACAAAAACCTGTCATTCAGCTATAGTTTACGTTTGCGTCTGTCGTTCGAAAGCAGTAACCTTATAGGACGCTCCCTCAATCAGCTGTAATTTCGTAGGGCTTCTTGACCCGGACGTGTGCACCGCAACCAGAATCGGATTGAGGTTATTGAAACCGTTCTGCATCGCCGTTCGAACCTTCGATGAACTTTTCCGTTCGAATGAGGGACAAACGGAGCTAAGTGTCCACGAACTTTTAAGCCAATATAGTGTGTAAAACAGACATCTCCGTATGTTTGTTTGTGTGGGGTAGAGAGAGTGCTGCAGTATATGGCGGGTAGAGTATTGCATTTCATCCACGTGAACTTTCGACTTCGCGGAAATAAATCTGCGCTTAAGATCCCAGTCACACAATCACGCGTTTTGCGACACAACACACTCACTATAGGAATAGGAAGGGAACTTCTCGGTTGATCCTCTTTGACAACCGGAGCGGCACATCGTCATCATCTGGTCATCAGGGGTTCGTGTTCATCGAACCCGGACCCAGCTCGATTTAGTTTAAATCCGAGGTTCACCCCTCGGAGTCACTTGGCGGATTTGTGCGCAGATTGCACCTCTCTTCCGAAACGACGAACGAACGAACGGTATTAATGAAATAATACAATAAAAGCACCGGAGCGCGTTCGCTCTGGATTGGATATTTTTATCACGTCCCGCCATAACCGAGGTCATTTGTATTCAATTTTGTAACTGAATTTCTTGTCGATACGTGATCCGGTGCTTTTGCCTCCATCATCAGCAACAATATCATCGTCGTTACCATCATCATCTCTGGCGGCTCCGTTTGCCGGTTAGCTCATAGGTACTTCTTGGGAGAGATCCGCAAATAACAACAAAAAAACCGCATCCAACATGATCCGGTTGCAGCACATTCTGACTTTCGAATCGTCCTCCCCGGCTAAGTGCGGGTGTAGGCGACATTCACACAATGCCCGGACAGAGCCGAATCGAGGGATTTAAATTTGAGATGGTAGCTGTTGTCAAATCTGTAGTATTAATTTATGTTATGTTGGAAACAAATAAGTTAGGGATATGAACTTAGCGAATGAACACTTTTATTTGTTTGTTCCTCACTTGGCGAATAGGTCATTTTTCAAATTACAAACAAAGCTTAGCTTTATGATTACTCATATGACCGCTAAATAATTTTTCACATTACAATATATGTACATCATGACAAATCGACAAACGTTTTGTGTCTCGGGGTCCAAACATACTGTCGAAAGCCACCAGGTCGAAAGATGGAAGGTCGATCATTAGGCTGAATGGATGTTTAGCCGAATAGACATTAGGTCGTACGGTCGTCAAGCCTAGCGTAATGGTGCAATAAGTTATTTGGCCTAAGATTATTCGACCGAATGGTCGTTAGGCAAATTCGTCACTTGGCAGATTGGACCTTAGGCCTAATGGTCGTTGGACCGAATACGAGTAATGCAAAATGGATGTCAAAACGAGAGGACGCTAGGCCGAATGGATGCTAGGGCGTCTGGCCGTTAGCCCGAATAGTAGTTAGGCCGAATTGCTTTTAAATAGAATATCGCAATGGTGTAATATGTTATTTGGCCGATGGTGGTTAGGTCAAATGGATGTTCGGTCGAAAGGTATTAGAAGAATTTGTACTGTCACAGTAGACTGAGTCGATTTGGTGTCATTTTTGAATTTCTCAAACCCTGGGGTCTAAAAAGCTTCGTCTTGGTCCAAAACTCATCCATGATTTTTTGTAGAATTTTTAAGTAACGTTTACATGAGTAAATTTGAACTTTTAGGTTTGTATGGGAAAATTGAATATTTTGTACTGAAAAATCAACATCGTTTTTGTTTCTTCTGTGGAACCGAGCCAGCTGACAGTTTATGTGCCAATTTATAAAATTCCTAAGGGAAATTTTCCGCTGAACAACTTTGTCGAAGACCGTAACTTCGTATCTTATTAGGCAAAAACGTTATTGGCTGTTTAACAGAGGTATGTCTTTTCGCATTGATAAACAACATATTCAATTGACATCACTGCCGGTGCCTCGCGAAGTATTGCAAGAAAAGTAGTCAGGCAATACCTCGCTAGGCGCCCTGCAGGGATGTAAATTGAATTTATTGTTTATCAATGCAAAAAGACTTACCTCTGTTAAACAGCTAATAACTTTTTTACCAAATAAGATACGAAGTTACAGTCTTCGACGAAGTTGTTCAGCGGAAAATTTCCCTTAGGAATTTTATAAACTGTCAGCTGGCTCGGTTCCACAGAAGAAACAAAAACGATGTTGATTTTTCAGTACAAATTATTAATTTTTCTCATACAAACCTAAAAGCTCAAATTTACTCATGTAAACGTTACTTAAAAATTCTACAAAAAATCATGGATGAGTTTTGGACCAATACGAAGCTTTTTAGACCCCAGGGTTTGAGAAATTCAAAAATGACCCAAAATCGACTCAGTCTACTGTCACAGTTACCCTGCCAGTTGGCCAGCGTAGTGGAGGTTAGAGTTCAAGTCATCTACAACAAGATTCATGAGATCGAATCCCAGTCATTTGTACACTTGTATATTTGTATATTTATTTAAATATCATCTGACTGTGGTGTTTTAATCAATAATAAAATAGAAACAACTTAATTTTAAAAAAAAAATATCATTGATGCTCTTCTTAGTTTCCCGGTAAATTTTCCAGAGAAATCGCCAAATTCAAACAAACTTTCGGAAGCAGTAAATGTTCTTGTCATCGAATCTATTGGATGGTAGTAGGAGAACGTAGTGCGTCGAAATTTCGGTTGCATGAGAGAGTTATTTCGTAGAGTCCTTTGACTTGCGCGCGAATATCCAGCGATATAAACAGCTCGGGACAATCAACTTCACCATTCAAAATTTTGCAAACTTTGTAAATTTTTGTAGCCTGTTGTAAACTTCGACGACGAAATAGTGTTTCTTGTTACAATAGTTGACAGCGATCTGGATACGGTGTCATTTCTTGAGTTTTTTTCCATAGTAAACGTCTTAGAGCTCGATGAACAATTTTTTTCTGAACATGTTCCATTCTTAGATTCTAAGAAACTTGATAAGGCAACCAAACCAAAACTGAACTTTACAGAATAAGACCATACGAGCGAGCAATACATTGCTTGCATACAGTGAGGATCGTTAGAATCTTTCGACATCTTGAAAAAATTCTAAATGTCGGTTAGCCTTTGTTATGACTGTATCAATATGTTAGTTAAATGTCCAATAAAACTCCTAAGTCCTTCACACAATCACTGAGCTGTAAAACTTTTCCGTCGATTGAATACTGGAGTATTTTGTTGAGTTGTCAATATTAGATGGAACGGCACAACAGTACATTTGAGAATCTCAGTATCATTCTGCTACGGGTACACCAATCCACAAAAATATCCAGGGAAGATTGCAAAAGTTTACAATCTTCTAAAGTACGAACAACCATATACAACCAGATCATCAGCATACACAAACTTGCATCCGCTTTCATGGAGTAGAACACCATCGTTCATAAATAACATGAACAATAAAGGACCAAGATTCGATTCTTGTGGCACGCCAGGATTATTAACAAAACTTTTTGTAAAATAGTAACCAACTTGAAGTTTTCTATCGCAGACGTACGAACGGAGCCAGCGCAAAAACTTGTTAGTAGCGCCTAGTTTTCTCAGCTTACACAAAAGTATTTTATGATCCACCAGTTCAAATGCTGCTTTCAAATCTGTATAGAAGACGTCAACTTGTAATCTTTCATTCAGAGCAGTAAAACATGGCTTCGTAAGATAAAGCATGGAACGGTGTTGATCTTCAGAATTTCAAATTTTCGTACTGTTACATGAATAATTATTTCAAAAATCTTCGATGCTTTAGATAAGTTGGTTATACCGCGGTACTTAATGACATTTTTTCTGTCCCCATTTTTGTGTATGGGCGATAAAAACGATTTTTTTCAAACATAAGGAAAACATGGATTGGGAAAAGAAGCATGAAATATTTGGCTAAGTGGAAACGCAAGGCAATCACCAAATGTTTTATGAACAACAGATGGAATACCATCAGGTTCTGGCGAAAAAGCACTTTTCATTTTTCCGATGCATTGGTCACCATTTCCGATGTTATTTCAGAAGTATCGATTAGATTTGCACATGCATTTAGAAACATCATGTGTTATAGCATTGTTTCTTCCTTTGATACAGAGCTGGTTGCAAAAACAGATGAACAATGAGCAGCAAACAATTCACAAACTTCAGATGGCGAAGACTATTCAAAATCATCCAAAACAACAGTCGAGGTTACAGATGTTTTTCGCTTAGATTCAACAAATTTCCAAAACTGTTTGGGATTTCTTCGCAGATTACTTGCGAATTTGAAATGTTTCTTAGAAGATTCACAACTATCGACACGTTATTCACGATGGCACCGTATATCTCCTGATCGATACACCCATAAACCAGACTCCACTCCAATAATGTACATCCTTGAAGTTGGAATTATCGGTATAAGATTCTATGTCGGACCGGCATCAACCAGCATTCTAAAAACTGGCATTGTATATGTCTGAAAGAAATGAAATAAAACTTATCCCTTATCCTATCACAAGACAAAGCAGAATAGAAACAGTCAGCCAGCAATGATATTTTCGAATGATGTACTGAGCGTGTGTGTGTATGTAAACCAGCATTAGAAAACAAAATTCCAAAAAACTTTGTTCCCAACCGACGCACACAGGAGAAAATGATATAAAAAGTTGATCAAAATTGTTTACGCCAAAACGAAGCGTTTTAGACCTATAGTGTCTTCGGATCGTTTTACCAACATTACAAGTACTTCAAAATTAGCTTTTGATAAAAGTGATTAAATCACCTAGTAGTGAGATAGAAAAATTATTTTTTGTAATTCTCATTTTTGAGCTATTATATTTTCAGCAACCTTCCAGCATATAAAAAGTGTAGTAATTTTGTTGAAGACGTCAACAGCATATAAACAGTGTAGTAATTTTGTTAAAGACGTCAACATCGTAAAAGCGTACCATAAAAAGAAGACACTATAGGTCTAAAACGCTTCGTTTTGGCGTAAACAATTTTGATCACCTTTTTGTATCGTTTACCCCTGTGTGCGACGGTAAAAACCACCAGCCAAGATGAGATGTGCGTGTGTATGTAAACCGTTCGGCATTAAGAAACAATTTTTAGTTTCCCATTCCCACCCCAACCGATTCTCATAGCTTTTCCATCAAAGACAAAGGAGGATATAAAAAAACAACAGCCAAACAGCCGAAGGAGGATGAGAAAAACAACGGCTAATGCAGTGCATGTTTTTGGTAATCGGCATGATGCAGATGATGCACTGGGTAAGATATGGCAAGCCGATATGAAAATGTTGATGTGAGTTCGATTCTCACTATATATTTTTTTAGATATGAATTGTCCAATAGGATGAAAATCTCATGTTTTTTTGTTTCGCTTGAATGTAGTGGTCATGCATTATTTTGCTTGGAAGCTCAAGTCTTTATGCCAGTAGTGCTTTTCCAATCTTATCATCGGTTCAATACACTTTTCAGTGCATTTTTGGCACAGATTTTTGCCTAATATTTAGGCATTGGATTTTTGCAACCTCTTCTATGGGTGTAGTCATTACGTTATCCCGTGGTTCGGAATTGTTTGTGGTTAGAGCTGGTGATTGCATCGTGAGTTAAAATAACGCTTTTTATTGAAATTTGATTCAAGGACATAGATTTCGTTTTCAGCCTTCAGTTCAGCCTCTACTCCGATCATGACATGTTGCTATTTCCATGTAATTGACATAGTATGTGCACATAATTGGCGATAATAAACATTGTGACCGCTGACATTGTCTTCCCAGCGCAACCTCATTGCGTATGAATGAAATAAACCAAAGTTTCCACGTCTCTCCCTATCTCATTACAAGACAGAAGAGGATGGAAACAATCCACTATGGGGGATTCCCATAAAAAAAAAACAAGCAGATAAAAATATTCTCATTATTTTTTCAACATTTCGACATTTATTTCTGCTTGTTATGATCGAAACTAGTTGTCTGAGATCATTTGTTGACAAATTACGATAAAATTTTGATAGTGGCTTAAATTTGCTTGCTGCACTTGCTTGCACGGAAATTTCCCATGGTAAATGAAGCTAAAAACTGAATACGGCACAACTTTTAAAGCGCTCTAACTTTCTTCGGCGCTAGTGGCCGCAACAAAACTATTCAGAACTAGATCTATCACATACCTAAAACTTGGAGAAGTTATAATTAGAGCCTATGTCCAGGCAATGTTGGCCTGACAACATATTTGGTCTAATGTCTAACGCCGAATTTTTTTTGAATTTATTAAAAAAATGTCAATTCCTATATTCCTTTACAAAACATTCGTAATCCGACTCTGCATCCGTAACAGAGACCAAAAAACAACCAAAGTGAGCGGATTACCGACGTTCCGCTAAGCGATACAATGTTAAATGTCTCCAAAATGACAGCAGCAGAGTGCAAATAATAACACGAAAACAAGCTCGTTCACAAGTCGCAGTTTTTTTGTTGTTGCTTTTTTTTGTTGCTTTCCTTCATAGTAAGTTGCATCGCGTAGATCACGACGACGGGACGAAGCCTATAGATTTTCTTTTATCATCGAAAGCACCGCAAAACAACTTTCCGAGGGGCGGATCCGAGGTTGTTGTCGTCGCATTTGTAATTCAGGGGTGTAATGAATGTTTATGTTGCACGATTAGATAAATTATGGCCATCATAGGCAGGGAGAGAGAGATTCAAGTTTTCGCGCAGACCGTATGCGGCTTTGTTTGGTTTGTTTTTCTTCGATGCTGCCCGTCTTGAGTCTTGAGTTTGGGCTGTGTCCGCTTGCTTTCGACGAAAGATTATCCCGGTATCAGCCGAACGATCGGCGCAGATCTTGTACGATCTGTGCGGATTGATTGTAGGCTGTTTTTTGTGTCTCTCTCGATTGCTGGGAATCATGAATGGATTTGCTGTTTCTGGTAGCAAAGTTGTGTGCTTACTCTAAACATGCTTCCGTTGCAGGTTGTAATTTGTGAAAATTAACTCCGGATCGGTCACAGCAACTTTGGAAGGCTTTGGTGGTTGCATATTATGCCACAGGTTGAGCTGGATCTAAAGTCACTTTTGTTGCTCATATGCATTTCCAACAAACTCTAGTAGATAGATAATATTTTGATCGCAACTTGTGTGGAAGTTTTAAATTTTACAGTCAGTCATACTAATTTCTTTTTATATCGATTGTGCAATTGACGTTTCCCATGCGGAAGTGTTTGAATTTAATCTACACTACCCGGAAACTAACAAGTTATTCCATTTAATTTCTTTTTTAAAGTTTTATTTGGTAACTCATTGGACTGAGTCGATTTGGGATAATTTTTTAATTTTTCAAACCCTGTGGTCTGAAAAGCTTCGTTTTGGTTCAAAACTGATCCGTGATTTTTGCCGGAATTTTTGAGTTATGTTTTTATGAGTAAATTTGAACTTTTATGTTTGTATGGGAAAATTAAATATTCTGTTCTGTAACATTTTCATTTAGTTTTCTCTGATGAGGGAATCACATGATTGGACAAACCTCAAAATGGTTTTTGTTTCCCATGAATTTTATCAATAATTATTTTGACATGATCGATGTTACTAAACTAGGAGGAAATAGCAGTAATTCAATGAAATAAAATTTATTAAAATACCCGGGGAATAGTACCGGTTAACCCTACTGAGAACATCTAATTTTGCGTAAAATTTCAGTAATCGGGGAAAACAGGGTTCTTTTTGCAAGATTTCCCGATTTTATTCAGCCTTGCCCAGATATTTTATACAAAACTTGAGCAAAGTATGGCCTAGCCCAGTTGCCCGGATTTCTTTGAATGAAGCCCGGATTTTGCTCAAATTTTCAAGTTGATAAATTTGACTTCGTATGTTCAAGTTTTATTATTATTATTATTAAACATTTTTATTCAGTAACGTAACATATTACATCTTTTTTAATGTTACATTTTGTCCGCTGATAGAATTCAAGTGCCTTGGACCTTATTTTGATAAATAACTAGTTATTTGAACAAAAGAAACTAACTTAATTTGTAAAGTGCTCAATTAATCTCATCTTAAAAACTGCGGACGAGGTTTCCAGTGTTAAAGAATTAGGAAGGGCATTCCAATAGCTCACACCTCTAACAAAAAACGACAAACGAAAGACAAATTTTAAAGCTCTGGAACTTCTTAACTGAGATAATTTTCTATAGAGATATACGGTATTTTTTTAAACTATAAATTAGATTGTAAATAAAAAGGTAGCATCTTATTTTAGGAAAACTTTCAAAGGAACAACCAATCAAACGAGTTTGATCTCTGTATCCAAAAATATTTTATAAAGTCGAAGAGTTCTTAAAGAGTTATATTTTCCCGCACTGCTGTAGTACATACGAATCAAATTTGAAGTTGGATTGTATTTTAAAACCTAACTTACAGCTTCTGACACAATTTTTATCGGAGTGTTACCAATTTTCGGTATTATTTGCATCGAATTACTCTTATTTAGAAAAATTGCATACGATTTATTAACATTCAAAGACAACGCGTTTCTCGGAGATCATCATTGATTCGGGAATTAACGCATTGCTCTGTCAAGTTTGTGCAATCTGAATAAAATTGAACATCATCTGCAAAAATTTGTAGATATTTGAAAAAAAGCTTAGAACATAACGTAAATCGTTGATATACATAGTGAAAAGTATGGGTCCTAAAATAGAGCCCTGAGGTATTCCGGATATAATTGGTAGAGGGGATGAGTACTGATTGTTGTTGTAGAAGGTTTGAGAACGACCTTCAAGGTACGATTTTATCGAAGTCGTCGCTGGAATTCCAAAAAATGTTGTGAAAGTTTATTGCAAAGAACAGCGTGATGAAACGTGTCAAATGCTTTAGAAAAGTCGAGCAGAATCATAACAACAGATTGAGACCTGTCAATTATTGAGCCTAGATGATAGATATAAGTAGATACTTCAATCATTGGAGTTTTAGTACTGTGTTTTTATCGGTATCCTGACTGATATGAGTTAATAAGTTCGTTTTCCGTTATATACGCACAGATTTGGATTTTTAAAATCTTTTCATATACCTTCGATGAAGCACAAAGTATACTTATAGGGCGAAGGTTATCCAAAGAATTCAAATTATTTTTCTTTTTAATTGGAATAATTTTTGAGTATTTCCATATTCGAGGATATTTATCTGAAACTAAAATTCTATTGAAAATGTACGTTATGGTAGTTAATATATGAGGTAGTAATATTAGGATAAATTTTAGGAGAATGTTATCTAATCCTACTGCATTAGATTGGATCTCGAAAATGCAGTTCAATACTTCGGTTTCTTGAACTTCTCGAAAGGAAAATTAATTCCAGCTAGATATTAACAAGTTTCGGTTTTGACCGTTGTTACAATGGTTAAACACTTTAGTAAAAGCTTGGTTAATTTCTTCGTCATGAAAGTTATTTAAGGAAATTGAGCATGAGTTGGTAATTCCAGTATTTTTTAATCTTTTTCATAAAGTTTTTGGCGGTAGATTAAGGTCTAGGAATTGGTTAAAGTGGTTGCTTTTGGCATTACAAACAAGAAGATTAACACGATTCCGAAGCTACCTATAAGCAGCAAGATCATCAATTTCACGGGTGATTTTCCATTGATTGTAAGCTAGGTTTCTAATCACCCTCGTTCGAAGTTTAAGGTGAACCAAGGACTATCCCTGGATTTGGTTATACCATGACGCAAAGGAACACATTTCTCTAGCAGATTCCGTGTATTAAGGTTAAAGAAATTCAACAACATATCAGTATCATCCATGCTACTAAATTGACTCCAATCAACTGCATTAAATTCTTGAAATAATGTGTTTCGAGTGACCTTGTTGCAATCGCGAAAAGAGTATGTTTGAGTTGTTCGAACAGTGTTAAAATCAAAGGATGCAAAAATTAAATCATGATTTGAAAGTACAGGGATCTTAATTTGAATTAACATGAGCGTTTTGGTAAAATTATGGTTAAAGTTTTGCCAGGTTTTTAGATGGAAAATCCCGAATTTGAACGAAACAATTTAAGCATCTATTAATAAGCATTTTAAGCATACAGTCAAATTTTTGAATTCTTGGAAACTTCAATCAAGCTAAGCGTCATGTCACGTCATGTCACAAATGTATTTCTATCATACTTCGAAATGTTCTACACGGAAAATAAAAAAAAAGGTTAAATTTACCGAAAAGGATAGGTAATTTTCTAAGAAAAACCAAAGACAAAAATTCATTCAAGATTTGATTTCTACCTACAATTTTTTGTTGTTTATGGGATCTATATTTGGAATAGAGTTCTTCTTTTCGACGATCCGGCTCGGTCTGCTTCGTTTTTTGTTTACACTTTTGCTTCCGTTCCGTGTCCTTCCGCGCAATCTGAATCCTTCTAAATTGGTGAGCACATTCATTCTCTTTTCCGTTTGAATCATACGGCCAGCTGGGGGATAATATTAGGTAATTGTCTGTGGCTGTTCCTGAATGATGTGGAAAACACTTCGAAGCTCACTGTAAGGGCCAATCCGTAATGGAAGCAAAGTTATGAGAATTAGCACCACTAAATGAAATTTAAGCTACATTTACCGATCTGTTCCGATTTTTACATTTTGCGCACGAATGCTAAACTTGTTCCTCAATGAAATAACAACTGAACTCTAGTAAACGGTTTCAGAAAATATTTCCCTTTTTCTAGGTAAATTGTACAGATTTGTTTGTTTAGCTCAATCTAAGTCAATTTCACCTCGCTATGAGGTAAGTTTTACCTCGAAGAGGTAGAAAGTTTAATTTTCGGATCTACCTTTTTACCTTGTTAAATTGATTTTTTTTATTCTTACATTTTTTGAATTTCCTTTTTTTCTAGGTAAATTTTACCTTTTTGGCAGCTCGATTCAAGAAAACTTTACCTCGTTGTGAGGTGAGTTTCACCTCGACGAGGAAAAAGTTATCTTTTTGGATTTCACGAGCATTAACCTTTTTATCTCGATAAATTTTACGTTTCAATTATTTTCCGTGTATTTTACAAGAAACCATGTTATTATGTAGCGCAGATAAAGGCATAATGAGCATCCGGGGTGAACTGGGCACCCCTCTTTTCTGAGGAAAGCACCATTGATTGGGGCACGATGAACATTTTCTGCCGTAGAATCAAGCAACTCGATGAAGTCAACTGAATTATAGAGCTACAGCTTGGCTAGTTGACGATTTTCTGACGATTTAGCCTATTAGTGAAGTGTCGGAAAGGCAATCAGAAGACTCGAGTTCGATTCCTTTTCGAGGCGTTTTTTTTTGCTCATGATCGATTATTTCGATTGTTACACGCAGATATACTTGAACCGATATACACCACTTAACGAGAAAACGGGAGACACGAATAGCGCTATCTGGCGACAGAAATGGAAGTATTACACTGTGAATGTTTTTCGAAGCTTTGATTAGAGATGCCAGGTGTCCTGATTTTTCAACAAACAATCGCAAGAAGTGTGGCGTAGCATATCGAAAAGGTGGAAGTAAAATGAGTCCTTTTTGAATAAATATAAATTATCAACAGCGCAAATTCTTTCAATTCTTAAAACGTTATCCAAACCCTTAAACATCGTATTTGTAATATTACTATCGATTCAGCGCAAAGTTTAAAAAAAAAGAATGAAAAGGGAATGTTATTAGACTCAAAAACGTTAAAGTCAAGCATTCGTAATAAATTACTAATTTATTATGACTTCAGAAATAACTAAAATTCCATAAAATTTATTTTTTCTCTGTCTTCTAGTTTTAAGCAATGATTCGTTACCTAGAATATGTCATACATAACTGCAAATCCGGAAGCTTAATAAAAAAAGCAAATTTGCTGAAATTTTGTTTTCTCCTCGATAATTGTTTCCATGAAACTTGTTCAACCTTGATTTTTCATTTGTTCAGATTTTCGCTTTGCGTTAATGTGCACAAATAAATTATGGGAAAACATTAAGAAATATATCGCATTCCGATGGTTCATTTAGAATAGAAAGATTTTTTTTTTATTTAGATTTAGAAGCTAAAAACAATTCTGTTGCACACATGTCTCTATTAATAAAAAAAAAAATCTATTTTGCCCTTTCAAAATGTTGATCTGGAGCTGTCAAAATGCTGCCGTCCGAACATATTTTCATCACTTTTTTGTTTAGTTTACGTACACTTAAAAAAAATTAACTCCGTTCATTTGAGAAATGAATTCAAAATTCGCACCATCAGCCTCCACTTCTTTCATGTTTTTCGGAAACTTAAAGATATGTCACAAGTATCTTAGGCATAAATCCAAGTCCATTATCAGAGTAAATGGACATTTATTGTTAGCCTTTTGTTTTCTTTTTGGAGCACTGTCACTTCGGAAACAATTTGTAAACATTGAATTATTTTAATCAATTAATGAATTATAAACATTTAAAGAGAGATTTTTGTCATGTCAATAAAAATACCATATTTTAATACGAATCGTCGAAAAACCCCATTTTTTGCCAAAATGATTTCCATGTAAATATTATTTTCCTTAACCATTAGTTAGCAAAAACTTTATTTACAGTTGAGAAGTTTTTTTTTTCTATTCTGACTGATTGAATTTTAAATCTTTTTCTTAAAAAAACACTTTATGCCGATCCAATCTATCTTAAAAGACATACACCGTCTTAGCCGATTTAGGCTCACAGACTGAATAAACGTGGACAACTTAAGATTAACATTTAACACCCAGTACCAAAGTTCTTCGAAATAACAGGTTACCTCATCCGCCATATTTGTTGGCAGATTTCCAGAATGATGACGTAGTTGTTATGAAAAATAGCGAGCATTGTATTGAATTCTACAGTTTTTCCATAAAAAATATTTTTGATGCCAGTAATTTGTACGCCACTGTCTTCAAATGCATAAATTCGACTTCCCAGATTTATGAGCTTCTTAAAAAAATACGATTTGGTTTGTGGTTCTGCATAAAATGCGAATTAACGTTGGAAATATCTAAATTTTGGCGGAAATTGTAATTACTGGAAACTATTTCCAAGCATATTGTAAGCTTAAAAATGTAAAATATTGCAAGAAGACACATCTAATAGTCCTAATAAATTATTTAACACGCAAATTTCGAGTTCATTAACAGTAAAATACTCAATTGATAAATCATCTTTTCTCGTAACTATTTTCTTATTCGAGTTTTGGAATGATTCTAAGCTCTTAATTCAATATATTTCATACTGAAATGAATTGTTTCAACACTAACTTTAGTTCCTTAACACTAATTACTGGACTTTTTTATGCAAATGTCGAAAAAACGTAAATTTATTTTTATTTCCTATGGAATGTATGAAGAATCTCATAACAACTACGTCATCATGCCCGGCGTGGGGGTACGTTCACGCATGATTACGGTACCCTATAATTCAAATACTCTGACCCAGTACCAAGATGGGAGTCGAACCCATGCCTCAGGTGGTCCATGCGATTACCGTGCCACCACGTTATCCACTCGGCCACCGAGACGTTTTAAAATAATCAAATAAGGAAGGTAATTGAAAGGAATTACTCCGCTCCATATTTTGTTCAGTAATATTTTCAAGTATGGAATGGAGATATTGTCTTTATTCTCCTTTTTGTTTATTTGTTGATTCACTTAAATTTTTATGGTGCAAGAAAAGAAATAAAAAAAAATCATTTATTATACTGGCATCCCTGATCAAGTCGAGTCCGGAATACACGCTATTCACAAGTTAGACGAATTTCTCGAATTAGAGCTTCCATTTTGTCTGCTAGAGGATGCTGATGGTGTCGCCTTCTCATTATATGAAGAAAATAAGTGTGGTGAATATTTGTTTCAATTATATTTGGTTACACGGCTAGTAGCATTATCCGCCAAACAAAGCACCAGAAACATAATGTATGAGTGTGTGTGTGTGTGTAAATTGTTTGTATTCTACAAACAGATATTCATTATTTTGTTATTGCTTTGTTTGATGGATCTACTGTTGCATATGAATTTTTGCACTACGTTATATTTTGTCCTGAAATGAAAATGATACGATGAGCAATAAGGCAACAAGTTTTTTAAAATAACCCATCCCACACCAAAGCAACATCACCGTGCAGAACATTGAACAGGCTTACGCAAAAAAAAACAAACCCATGCAGAAAATATTCAGCGCAAATGGGTAGAAAGAATGCCAGTGATGAATGGAAAATATTAAGCGTGTATGGGAAGAACTGTCAACGAGGATTCCCGCGTGGCGGTGCAACGAGGGAAAAAACTAACCGCGGAGTGACCACGTCTAAAGCGCGCGCAGCGTACTGTTCGGACTTCTCCGGGGAAACGAATTCCGTCTCGTCCGAATCAATCAAGAGAAAGATCTGGAATTCAGTTCAGGTAGGTGGAAAAAAGCCATCATTAAAGCCGCCACCTAATCCCATAAATCACTGCCACAGGAGGACGGAAGGTCGACTCAGATACAGAGAGTCGAACTCCAGCCCGGCACACAAGCGACCTCGCAAGCAACGTGGCACCACGGAGCACCCCTGTCGGAAGGCCAGCAAAGGAACGGCCGGAAGGAAGAAAAGCCACCAAGTACCACAGGTAGGCCAACAATTCGCCACAGCTTCTGGAAGTGGAAAACTGATTGTCTTTCTCCCTCCCCCCAGGCAACTTCAGTCGGAAGACCACCAGAACGGGCGGAAGGAAGCAAATGCTCGAATAAGGGTCGCTTTGCGTAAGTTCCCGGCATTTGTTCAAGGGGCGAGGAGGACTAATCCTTTGTGTTCCCTACAGGGCCCTCTTTTTTCTTCCGCTATCTGTGCTGGCACCATCAGCACCACAGGCCTTTTATCGACAAGTGCGACGACCGACAGTACCAGCTACGGCCAGCGAGACGCGACGGAGTCGCGTGAGCCAATACGGTGTCCGGGAAGGCGCTAGCAGCGCAACAGTTCCGCCAAAATCGAGTGTGGCGACCGGCAGCATCGACGAGAGACGCGACAGGGTCGCGAGAGGCAAAATATCGCCCGGCAGAGGCTCCATCGGCACGGCAGGTGCTCAAAAAACAAGCGTGGTGATCGGCACCCCCGGTTACGCTCAACGAGAGACGCGACAGGGTCGCAGAAGGCTAAATATCGTCCGGCAGAGGCGCCATCGGCACGGCAGGTGCTCTAAGAACGAGCGTGGTGACCGGCAGCACCGGTTACGCTCGACGAGAAACGCGACGGGGTCGTGGGAGGCAAACTATTGTCCGGCAGAGGCGCCATCGGCATAGCAGGTGCTCCGAAAAGGAGTGTGGCGACCAGCAGCATCGGCGTGAGACGCGACAGGGTCGCGGAAAGCAGAAAATATCATCCGAAAGGGGCGCTAGCGGTGCGAGAGGTGCGCCAAAATCGAGCGTAGTAACCGGCAGCATCGGTTACGCTCGGCAAGCAGACGCGACCAGGTTGCGTGAGGCGAGGCATTGTCCGGAAGAGGAGCCAGCAGCACGATAGGTGCGCCAAAATCGAGCGTGGTGCTCGGCAGCGCCGATTACGCTCGGCGAGGAACACGGCAGTCACGCAAGGAGAGACAGTGGCCGGGAGAGGAACCATCAGTGCGACAGGTGTTAAAAAATCGAGTGCTGCAACCGACAGCACCAGCTACTCTCAGGTGAGAGGCGACGAAGCGTCCGGAAGAAGCGCTATCAGCAACAAGGCGCTCCTCAGGATCAAGTGTGAGGGCCAGCAGCTTCGGTTGCACTCTAGCGAGGCGCGACAGAGTCGCGTGAGACGAAACAGTGTCAGAAGAGGCACTATCGGAATCAACACTATCGAACGCTGGGCTCAGCCATTTCGGTTGCGTTCCGACGAGGCGCTACAGGGTCGCGTGTAGCGGCCTCCGCCTCCTATGGAAGAGCAGCACTAGTGGAGGATCGCGCAAGCATGAGGCGAAGCTGTGAGACGAGCGACAGGTCCCGGGTGATAACCCCAACAAAGCGTAAGTGAAAGCCTAATGACACACATGTTCTAGCTGGGAAAAGGGGGTTTAAAAATGTTGCCAAAATAGAAAATTTAGCTCAAATTTTGAATTGTTTATTTATGTGGCACCGACCATAATCAGCCTCCATTACACTACGACTCACCGTTTAGTGCAAAATGTATCGAACATAAATAGTAAATGAAAAAGAAATCTTTCAAGACCTCGGGTCCTCTGATTACATCTCCGACACCTTACCAATAGGCCAAATCGTCAGATGAACCTAGTCAATCTGTAGCTCTATATTTAATTTGACTTCGTCGAGTTCAATTCGTTGCTAGATTCTAGGGAAGAAAACGCTCATCGTGCCCCGATTAATGGTGCTTATCCTGCTCCTACAGTGACTGATTTTCAGCTTTTGGCAAAAAAAAAAAAAAATAAATAAAATGCATTTCAAAACTTTGAAGTTTTGACCAGTTAAGAAATAGAGTTTATTACTGTCTGAACACGAAATAATGATGTAACTCACATATTATAGCTGTTTTATATGGTTAAATAAGCGTCCTCCTTAAGATGCCAATTATGCCCCTATCTCCCATACATTTTCAAAAGCGTTGAAATTTTTATGTGGTTTATTTTTTATGGAAAATAGTGGTATGGTAGGATGAAGGAAAAATAAAAGTTTATTTTTGGCATAGGATTGTCTCAAATTAACGCAAACGAAAGGAGTTATTTCCAATTTTTAGAATTTCAGGGCTTTAGGTCCAAAGTACTTTGAAATGTTCTATTGTACGGGAGGTCATATTCTGATTATGTAGCTCCAAATAAATTAAACTCAGTAGCTGATTTAGGCCCCCTATTGAAATTAGCAAACCAGAACTGACATATGTATTCATGTTTGCGTCTCTTCTGCCGAAAAATCATATCTTTGGTGGTCCAACTTCCGAGAACCAGTGAACAATCTGATGGCCCTCTTAACAACAATGTAAGCGGTCATTAAAGCATGAAAACTGTCCAGAACTTCCAGTTCTGAATTTAAATTTGAAAAATAAAAAAAGCTAAATTCTAGTCAATTCCTTATTCTCGCGACCGTTTTAATTGTTAGCTTCAAGAAAAAAAAAGAAGAATTTCTCGAGCAGTTTTTTATTATTCCAAAAATGCGGGGAGGTGATCATTTATTTTTATTTTTTGAATGAAGACAACCGAAGGAATGCCTGATGGGAATATTATGATTAGGCTTTGGGTTTCGGTCGAAACAGTTGTGCACTCATTGGAACGATTTAATCAGATTCTAGAGGCAAGCAAAAAATTGAAGGAAAAAAACCGCCGACGACGCTCATTGTACCGCATAATCGTTGCGGGAACCGATGAATGACAATGAATTTGGCCTCCGCCGCATTGTGGGGGTCACATTCTTGGTTGACTCTTTTTTTTGTTTTTCTGAATTAAGACAAACTAACAAGTAGTGGAACCACTAGATTGAAAAGACAACTGGAAACCCGAATGATGCCCGATCGCACGATATGCTTTAATGTTTTGTGTAAGAACTTAATCGTAGATTGATCGTTGGACTTTAAGAGGTACAATCCACTTAAGTTGACAAACCGAATACATTGTAATCAAATAAGCAAATGTTGCAAATGCCAAGGTCGTACGGACGTAGACTTCATCTATAAGTGGTAGCCTGATTTGGTTATCCATCACAGGTACTGAAGAATAACTTAAATTTTTTGCATGAAGCTTACTAGGAAGATGCTCTTCTTAGTGTTGTGTCTGTCTTGTCGTCTGTAGTGGCGCCATTAACCTCTCCACCTGACTCACCGGACTCTTTTCTGCGTCTACCTCCTCAGACCGAATCATCCGATTTGGTGAATACTCATTCAAGAGGCGCGCAGGTGATCGGACAACTTGTGCCATCATTGAACTGCAGCGTGATCAATCGATCATCTGTTCCGCGTTCTTGAGCTGCGCACCAGAGGGTGGTGATGCGCAATTCGAGACGACTGCGCCTGAGATCGATTCTCAAGTTCCAGGCAACCGGTCAGAGTCGTTGAATCGTGTTTTGTACCTCTAGCCAATATCCATTCATTCAAATATATTATTTACTGAACAGCAGGTAATTGTTTCGGTTGGTTGATTGACTGCAAGGGAATACGTATGGGATTGTTCAATACATCTTGAGTGTAAACTACAAGCTGTACTAGTAAAGGTGACAGTTTGTTGGTTCTTAAGTGGAAGTTGTTGCTTCAGAAGATCATCCAAACAAGGAGAAACTGCACTGCACCGCTGATCGAGCGAAAATTTATGGGCATATTCCATATTGGCACCGGAGATTGCGAGAGAAACTTGTTCCACCGGTAATTGCTGAACGGTTGCCAGGGATGCCAAATTCAATTAAAGTTTTCTTCCATCCAGATACTCCAACAGCACTAATTAAACTAGCAACACCAAAGCCCTTAAAGTGGAGCATTCCAAATGTGGCATTCAGGTTTTGGTCCGATGTCGCCCTATCTCGAAATAATATATAGATCATCGGAACATAACCTCAATAAGGTTTGCTTGAGGAAAACCTACAGAAAAGTTCGATTTCCGCCGAAAAAGAAACAGTTCCCTTAAAATGGGGATTCGATTTTGTCTTCGTTGAACCCCCCCCCCCCCCACAGACAGCAGTGGTGAGATGTAGGGCGATGATCAGATCCGGTTTAAAGTTTGTGTTGTCCGGATGTTGGAGTGCAACCTTCGATCGATCGTTTTTTCTTCCTTCTTTGCTTTCAACCTGAACTGATTTAAAAGTGTTGATATTTTACTGGGTACTGTCGTTGATGTGTCGTCGGGTTTTAGATTTTCGCTTTCGAAAATAACCAGTTTTTGCTGGTCGGTTCCGATGGGAACTAGTTCAATTTTCTTGAGGATCTAATTGAATTAGAGGTTTATGGAGACAACCAAGATGTTCCGTGGTGGTGGTCTCTTTCTCAAATAAGTTCGAATGGGCTTGAACTTTAAAAATATAATTAATTTAGCTCTCAAAACCAGGTGGCAATAATCGAAAGATAAAACATTTCTGATAGTTTTTAAATTTTCCAAATTTTCCTCTCTTACATTTTTGAATTTTTTAGTCAAGTGAGATTATCCAAAACATTACTAATTTCTTTTTCCTTTCTTTTCAGGTATGTGTTTTTGATCGTTGAGTGTTGAATCAATTTCTGGTATGTCAAATTCGAAAGAATTTCTGTTATTGTTACTGAAAAAATTCAAACCTAACATCTGAAAATTTTCTTTGCGTGACAATTGGTAAAAATTTTAGCGCAAAATCAGAGAAGTTCTGAGGTCAGATTGTAATTTCGGGTTGACCAGACATGGTTCTATCAAGAATTTTTTTTTCATAATTAGTTTTTGTTCTATAGTTACTTTTTTCGAATTCGTTTTTTTCATCGATAATTTTTTTTTTTTCAATAATTCCAAAACAAAACTTTGCAATGTTTTTTTACAACATCAAACAAAACAAATTTTCTTCAATTCGAACTTCTAGAAGATAGATAAATGTCGGAGACCATACAAATATTGTTCGTCATTTATTTTCTAACTAAGAATATTGCAATGTTTAAACAAGCGATTCAACAGGTTTTTTCTTGCTCTTAGTCAAATTTATATGAATAGAATATTTTAAAAATGTATTAAGTATGTTTTTCACAGTAAATTAATTTTCTTCATTCATTCAACTTTTATCAAAATAGTAGGGGAGAGTGGGGTATCGTGGGCCATGGGGAAACGTGGGCCACTTTTAATATCTCAGATGTATGTTGAGATAAAAATCTCAAACCAACTGTCATCGTCGTCGCTTTGCTTGAGCATATATTTCTATATGTTGTTGACTTAAATACGCATCATAAGATTCTTTTATTTATTAAGCTAAAAAAAGTTTAAAAAAAAATACTTACATAATTAAAAAAACACCCGCTAATTGCATCGATGGGGAACCTAAAGTGCATATCAAAAATATGCTTATACGCTTATGGTCTCAGCTTTGTCATGATTTTTCACGTGCAAAAGGAATTTTTGATGACACATCAATAATTCACACAAACACAACCAATTTGCAAATCATAGCTTGTGGGGAATCGTGGGCCACACATCTTAAATCACCTATATTTTTATGTTTTTATACACATTCAAAACTTTAAATACGTTTTTCCTATCTGTAAAGTTTTCTAATGCCAAATGAAGAGTTATGAAAAATATTTTGTCCATCCTATCTAAGAAATTTTGCCAAACCGTTCGCGAGCCAGGTTTTGGAATCTATTCGATCATACACAGCTCTCTTTTTTATTTCATCATCTGAAATTGCTTTAAAATAACGAAATGAATTATGAAATCACATTTTTGGGTCGACTCATAAGCTTTGCATGTTGTTTGGTCAATTTGGATTTGGTGGCCCACGATTCCCCACCATTTTTCAAAATGCAAAAAATATTGCTTTTTTTAAAACAGTCAGAATTTGGCGAAAACAACATATAAAAATTTTTAGAAAAATACCTTATGATACCTTGAAAATGTAGAAAACCATGCCATTTTTTATTTTCATTTTATCTTTTATAATAAAGAAGTTATGGAACAACGAAAAAAAGTGGCCCACGATTCCCCACTCTCCCATACAAAATAACCAAATAATCTGCATATGATGCATCGCTATATTTATTCATCTTTAAAGTGCAATAAAAACCATGAAATCATGAAAATAAAAATATTGACAATCATAAATTTCCAATGCATAAAACGTTTTTCTTTGGCGTTCTATCGAAAAAAATCTAATAATTTGCTTTCTGGTAGTTATGTTTTTTGGAACTTCGGTTGGAAATATCAGGGTAGCCAGCGAACCGGGAAAACCGGGAAATAACCAGGAATTTGACATCAAAACCGAGAAAAAACCTTTTGCAGTGCATTTCACTTTTTCTATATAGATCCTACGTATAGAAAAGGTTGAATTTAATCATGAGTAAATTTTTATTAAAAATTTGACATAGACGTAAATTGTAATTCTTGGATGAAAATACGAAATGGGAAATTTATATGCGGGATTCGATTCTTTATTGTTCGCTTTTCTTCCGAATGTTAGAAATTAAAGTCAGAATTGTTGAATACTCTTATTTCAGGATAAAAATTTTGGATTACTAATTGATATAGAAAAATTTGATTAAAAATTCAGGCTCAGTATGATGTTTCGTATTTAAATTATGTTTACAGATTTGATTCTGAACTTAGAATTAAGAAAGTCGAATTAAGCTCACTGTGTGTAGACTTCAGTCATGCATTCAGAAGTTGGACTGAAAATGCAGATGAATTTTTAAAAATATTCTGATATAAGTTTTAAAATCGCACTCAAAATTAAAGCTTGAAATTCTAAATTCAGACTCATTATCTGAATTTAACATACTCATTTTAGAATAGAAATCCATGCTTCCGAAAATCAATCATTTTCACTGAGCCATGCTTGACTACACTCAGAGCCAAAAAATCAAAGCAGTCAAATTTTCTTTCTTCAACCAAATCATACAAACAATCATGCATGACAACGACGCTTCTGTATTTGAAACACTTTTGCGATACATGATGAGGTAAAAAAGGACGCAGACTATCAGCAACGAGCGTCTCGATGCTGATTTCCTTCCCCTAACGACTTTCAACCTTTAGGATCATAACTGATATGTATCAGTTCTGAGCGATCTATGTAGGCTATCAGATGATTTTTTAATTTTCGTTTTGCCTAGAAGGACAAAATCATGACTAGGTAACCGCAATGAACTGTCCAACATGTGCTACAGCTTTTTTGAACATGTGGTCCTGGTATTTATTCAGATTTTTCCTTTTGAAACATTAATGATCGTCTATCAATAACGAGCATTATCAACAATGATGCGAGGATAGACGTTCGGGAATGATTGAGGGAGCGACGTTCAAAATGTATCACCAAGTATGTCGATCACCGTCGATTAGCCACGTGACGAATAGCAACGGTAGCCTCCGGTGGGGCATGGTATATCTTCTTGTATCAAGTTAGTGTTGATTTTCGACATATATTCAATGGGTACTTTTACAACGTGCGTATCACAGCACTCGGAGGTAGCATCATTCTAGCTAGAAACCATTCCTGATTGCTTTTCTTGAGCGATTTTCCGACCAAAACTAAGAAACTAGTAATCTTATTCCATGATTCAGTAACGAAACAAATAAAACAATAATAATGCTTTAAATCTTAGGAATACAATTCAAAATTTAAACTCAAAGTTCGAATTGGCAATTAAATTTTGAAACTGAACTCGACATTTATGGATCAGAATTTCCGTACCAAGTTGGGTTTACGGAATTTTGTTTAACTTTTCAAGTCCAAGTTTAAAAGTAAAATACACTAAAATAAGCTTATTTATTTATCTGAATAAACTGATTTATCAGGATTGTTTAAAAAAAAATTTTTTTTGATTCTGGTGATTTTTATAAATTTTATATTTTGAGATTTTTGAGATTGATGAACCCCTTTTCAAATGCACTTTTATAATTTAATAACTTCCCAAGTGAAATCAATTAATAACATTGAAATTTTACCAGGTTTTTAATTAAAATATAGTTTACGTGAGCCTCTACATGAGAAATTTAAAAAAAAAACATCCCCTGTATCATCAAATATTATGCAAAATATTTTTTTTCCCAGCCTTATTGATGTTGCAGCTTCAATTTTAAGACATCATAATGAATGGGCGTTTCGTTCCTTTTAGAGTTTTGGAGGAAATAATGACAAGCAATCCCTATTTTTGCGTCCAATTCTAATAAATCTAACACGATTTTTCGAAGAATTCATACAAATTTCAGTAAAATACCTTTAACTTTATTTATTCCCCCCCGCAGTTTTAAAATGACAAAATGTTTCCATTTCAAATATTGTTTAATTATTCTCACGAAAAAATCTAACCTTAAATGTCTCGCTCGGAGAATATATTTTCCTCATAATAATTTCAAAAATTTTAGAAAATTGTATTTTTGAAATATGGAAGTTTCGGTTCTGATTAGTTGAACAAACTTCAAAATCTCCCAGAAAATTTAAGACTCAGAACGTCAACTTAGATGTACCACATGATAACATAATGTGGTTTTAAAATGATATAATAGTACATGCCAAGATGACGTCTAAAAAATTCAAATCATTAAAATAAAGAAGTCTCAGTAAAAACAGTTGTCAAAGTTGAAAAAGTTGTTGTCAAAGACTAAGCGAAGGTGACAATTTTCGTTGAACAAATGAAAATTTGGAATTATTTTCGTACCATTTTACATTTCAACATAAATACTTTATTATCGGTAGTCTCATCGCAATTTTTGCAGTTGTGAATAACTTTAGAACAAAATCAATTAACTGAAAATTTTCAGTTTTCACACACTTTCACTTTAAAATATAGTAAAAAATCTGTGAACCGCGAAAACCTTAAAATCTAACAAGTGAAAACCGGGCAAAAACCCCGCTGGTCATTCTTTATAATACAGATCTTCAAACAAAAATGATTAAAATATTTAAAAAGCAAGAAATTCTAATAAATGAAACATAGCAATGATTTTTCAACATAGCAAAAATGATAAGTAATTTTTTTTATTGAAATTTGTTATGATGTTGGTAGATTTTATTAAAAATATCTTATTTTGGGCATTTTCTTCCTTGGCGCTTGAACCTCGGTGTTGCGTCATTTGAGTCTGATTTTATTTTGTTTTTATTTAAGTTTTCTTTCTTTATTTTTTTTTGTAAAAATAAATAGGCTACCCTAACGAAAAACTATGTAAAGATGCCTTATAGATATTTCAATGGTTAACTTGTTGTTTTGGGCGAGTTTCGTTTATTTCACTAGACAGTTTTCGAACATAACATATATTTTGGAGTCTCGTTATGACGATAACGACCATTTTTTTTTTTCGAATAAAAATCAAATCTGACATTTTATTTTTTCAAGTCATTTGTGTTCATCCATATTTTTTTTTTCAATTTTGATTGATTTTTGGGTGAATTCAAAAATCGAAAATTTAAGGCATTTAAATTTTTTGGATCCAATAATGGTGCAGAAATTTTTCACGGGCCAGGTTTTCGGGAGAATCCAAACAAATAAGTGAATTTTAATCGTCCCAAAAACTTCAAGCCTATTATTTGTGGTAGGTAGTATTTAACCACCCCAGAAATAATGGAACATTGATATAAAGCTTAGTTTTTAAACAATGGGACACTTTCTTTTGCTAATAGCTCATTTACTAGTAATCGTACATTCAAAATTTTGAAAGCAATTTTATGTACCTATTTTTTTAAATGACGATCAAACGAATGGTTGTTAAGATGCACGCATTCGTAACTGTCCCATTTCTAAATGAACTAAGTTTTGTATTTTTGAGATTTGCCCAAAAAAACTGACCTGTGAATTTCAGCTCAATTGGACTCGATTTAGAAGTGCCTGTAAGCGCTCAAAGTTTTATTATTTTCGAATTTGTTATTTAATTAAGGGGTAGCAAAGAAAATCGAGAAAATCGGTATTTTAATTTTGTCATTCTTTAAATTGCATAAAGCGTAGAGATCACGTTTATTTTTGATTGTAAACGCCCGAAATCAAACCCCAGAACGGACCATTCCCCAACATGGACCATTTTCCATTTATTTTTCTAGATTTTTTCCCCAGAATGAAACATTTACCTGAATGCCACAAAACCTAGAATTTTTCCTGTAGATTTTCTGGGAAATGGTTCATTCTGGCGAAAAAAATCTGCGGAAGTTTTCATCTGGGGGAAAAAAAATCTGGGGAAGTGTTTTTGTGGTGATTGAAATTCTGGAGATTGTTCATTCTGGGCAAACGTTTTCGGGGAAATGAGGTAGGAATTTTGTTATCATTTTTGTCATTTGTTGTTATCATTTTTGTCATTTGTAAATATTTACACTATCAAAAAGGTATGAGAGGCGCAATGAATCCAGCGTCTATCGAAAATGCATCATATATCATATGAGAATTTCAAATGTGATTCATATTTTTGGTATAGAATATGCTGGAAACTTTTTCTAAAACATCAATGAAGTATGAAACCCATCAAATGGATCACAGTTTCCGTTCCAATTGCAGGTTATGATCATAAATCAAAACAAACCCAATAAGGCTAATGTTAACAAGATCAGCTCACTTTATCAGCACTTGTTTATGGGATTTTCCCCGTTCCGCAACCACCAAACCTATACGTTCCCTCGACCGTAACTGGACTAATCCAATTCCAAACGCACACGCCCTATCGAAATTACTTCATCCGAAAACTACCGAACTAGCCCGCGATTTGGTCCGATCCAAAACCGTGGTGCTGAATGGAGGAGCCGATGGCGCCTCGAGCCCTGATCTTCACATCAATCAACTCGAAAAAGCCAAACCAAAAGGCCATCAACCGCTTGCTCTTAGTTAGATCCGATCCGAAATGTGTAAGTTACGCAACACCGGCTTTTGGAATCGTCGTCGATTGGCTGCTCAGCTCACGAGTAGAGCAAGTTGTTCGACTGACTGACTGACTGATGCGATGGTCGTCATGTTTGGGGCCATTGAAATCAACGATGCTTGAAAGTGGAACCATACCATCTTTAAAAGCGCCCTGTGATGAACGTCGTCAGTAGGATCACATCAATGGGCAAGCTTCAACCGACCGAAGAAACTGATAAACAAACCCAGAGGCCTAGATGTTTGGGGCCTAACAGACCTTATTCCTACGATAGGATATATATTAGCTGCCTGATCTTTTCTAGGCCTCTGCACAACAGAGATCTGTAAAGTTGCAACTTCGGTTCGCTGCGTATTTGTTTTTAAGATTTCTAGATGGAGGCGTCCAATAGGAAAAGTTCCTCCCCCTTTCAGATTCAGAGATTTAGAAGAGAGGTCCATTGTTTTGTGGCACTTTTTCACTGTATTTCAATGGGCCATCGAAAGCCATTTTCATGGCGCCGGTTTTTAGTGGCCGAAGGCGTCATTTCATCACATTATTTAGATTAGGAGATTGAGATCTTTTTTCATAGCCAGATAATTGTGCGTTGTTTAGCAGCGGCTACTTGGCCTGAACTGCCCCAACACAACCTGTCATTATCCATGATCGAGGGAATTGTGCCACTTTTCAATGCACTGATTGAGACGTACATTTAGGCCACTATCGGCTAAATGTGAGAAAGAACAATAAATTGTAAGAGGGTGAAAAGGTTTCTCCTTTAGTTTAGTTTAGGTTTCTTCTTTAGATATTCTGTTAAAAGTACTTTGGAACAATTTTGTAATTGGGTTCGACAATTTTTTTAGAAATGTTTATAAATATGTAGGTTCATACTCAGATGAAAGAAACCTGATAAAGACTCAAAAAATTATGCCATTACCCTAACAGGGGAACAGGGCTATGTCAAATTTCAAAAACAGACTATATACATACATATTGTGTATAGATTGTTCCGATAATTATAAATACACTATAAAATAACCATCATTTCGAAAATCGTGCCAAATTTCATCCCATTCGAACCTGGAGCCTCAAAGAGCTCCAAGTTACAATTCATATTAAGAATCTAAAAATCAACAAAAGGAAATTTCCAGCTAAATAACTTCAAAACACAAAAACGGCAAGAAAGAAGTTATATTGAAAACTAAAATTTTGGTAAGAGTTTTCAAATTATTGTTATGCATTTCAAGATATTTGAATCTAAGTATAATTTTTTTTTAACTTTCTTAAACTTCTTATTTGGAGCATAACTCAAAAACTGTTCTACTAAGTTTTTTTTTAATTTAATTTTCGATTTCAGGGCCGATTTCTCAATGTTCTCCTTAGTTTACTTAGTGCAAAAGTGCTGTAAACTATTGCACCGTATAAAAATTTTCACACAAACACATCTCAACGAGATATTATTTACTTATTCAGATATTGCATTGATATCAAAATTTTCGTTTATTTTACACTTGCTCATTGGAAAAGATAATAATTTTTAATTTACAAATGATTTTATTCAGGCATTTTACTTACAAAGTTTTTATGTGCCGGGAGTATTTTTCCTAACTTTGGGTTAGTAAGAGGGGGTTTGATGGTCTCATTGCAATGCATAATAAAAATGATAAAATTGATAAACCTGACCAAAATGACAACAATGACAAAAATGACCAAAATTACAGAAATGACAAAAAATAACAAAAAGGACAAAAAAAAACAAAAATGACAAAAATGACAAAATGATCAAAATGACCAACGTGACCAAAGTGACCAACATGACAAAAATTACAGAAATGACAAAAATGACCGAAATGTCCAAAATGACCAAAATGACAAAAGTGACCAAAATGACAAAAAGGACAAGAATGACAAAAATGACCAAATGATCAAAATGACAAAAATTATCGAATTTACAAAAATGACAGAAATGACAAAATGGAAGAAAATGACTCAAATGACAAAAATGACAACCATGGCAAAAATTACAAAAATGGCAAAAATGACAAAAGTTACAGAAATGAAAAAAATGACAAAATGCTTAAATTACAAAAATTATCAAAATGACCAACGTGACCGAAGTGACCAAAATGATCAAAATGACAAAAATTACAGAAATGATAAAAATGACAAAAACGACCAAAACGACCAAAATGACAACAATGACAAAAGTGGCCGAAATGGCCAAAATGACAACAATGACAGAAATTGATATAAATGTCAAAAATGACATAAATGACATAAATGACAAAAATGACCAATATGACCAAAATGACCTTAATGGCCAAAATGACAACAAAAACATAAATGACAAAATTATCAAAATGATAAAAATGACCAAAATGGTAAAAAATTAACAAAAATAACGAAAACGAACAAAATGACAAAAAGGACAAAAAGGACAAAAATGACAAAAATGACAAAATGCTTAAATCACAAAAATAATCAAAATGACGTTGGTCATTTTGATTATTTTTGTGATTTAATGACAAAAATTACAGAAATGACAAAATGACAAGAACGACCATAGTAAAAAAAATGAAAAAATGACAACAATGACAAAAGTGACAAAAATGACTTAAATGACAAAAATGACAAAAATGGCCAAAATGACAACAATGATAAAAATGACAAAAATGATAAAAATGACAAAAATGAAAAAAAGGAAATAAATTATATAAATGAAAAAAATGTTAAAAAAGACAAAAATGTAAATATGAAAAAAATTTCAAATATGACAAAAATGACAAAAATGACAAAGATGACCAAAATAACAAAAATGACAAGAATGACAAAAATGAAAAAATTACAAAAATGACAAATCGACCAGAACGACCGAAATGACAAAAAGGAGAAAAAATGACCAAAATTACAGAAATGACAAAATTGACGAAATTGACGAAAATGTCAAAAACGACCAAAATGACAAAAATAACTCAAATGACAAAAATGGCAAAAATGACAAGAATGACAAATATAAAAATAAATGACAAAAATGACGAAAATGACAAAATTGACAAGAATGACCGAAATGACAAAAATAACTCAAATGACTAAAATGGCAAAATGACAAAAATGGCAAAAATGACAAAAATGACAATGACAAGAATGACCAATATAACCAAAATGATTAAATTGACCAAAATGACAAAAATAACAAAAATGACAAAAATATCAAAAATGACAAAAATATCAAAAATAACAAAAATGTCAAAAATTATCAAAATGATACAAATGACCGAAATGGCCGAAATGGCTAAAATGACAAAAGTGACAAAAATGAAAAAAATGACAAAAATTACAAAATGACAAAAATGACAAAACTAACAAAAATGACAAAAATGAACCAAATGACAAAATAACAAAAATGACAAAAATTACAGAAATGACCAAAATGACCAGAATGGCCATAATGACCAAAATTACAGAAATGACAAAAATGACAAAAAATACAAAAATGACCAAAATGACCAAAATTATCAAAATGACAAAAGTGACAAAAAGGACAAAAATGACCAAAATTACAGAAATGACAAAAAATTACAAAATTGACGAAAATGACAAAAACGACCAAAATGACAAAAATAACACAAACGACAAAAATGGCAAAAATGACAATATGGCAACAATGACAAAAATGACCAAAATGTCCATAATGACAAAAAACAGAAATGTTAAAAAGAGAACACTCAGGATGTGGATAGACTTCAGGCTGTTCCAAAAATTGTAAATTCACTTACTTTCTTAAATAAAAGGAACAATGTTTTTTTTCGTAAAATATTTTGTTATCAAATATATACTGTAAATCAGTGTTTTATTTCAATTTATAATTCATTTAGCATTAGTTTTTGTAGGTTAGGCGAGTTCTCTTACTTTTCTCTGCACACTACTCATCAGCTTCTGCACAGTGCTTTCTCCGACCATTTGTACCACTTTAGGACTATCTTTCTTGAATTTTTCAACACTGTCCGCTGGTTTCCTGTATTTCCTCAGATTCGACTTCGTCAAACCCCAAAAAGTTTCGATTGGACGAATTTCTGGACAGTTCATGTTTTTCGGTAAACATGTGACCTTGTTGACTTCATACCACTTTAATACATCCTTAGAGTAGTGTAGTGGCACGAAGCGAGATCAGGCTAAAATATGGTAGGATCGTTATGCTGTTTTATTAAGGGCAGCAACCTTTTTTGTAAACATTCCTTCCCTTTCGGTGAGGTATAAAATTGTGGCCCAGGCAGAGTTTTATAGTCGAGTTTAATGTGGGTTTCATCAACCATGATAACACAAACCGATTCCTTGGTCAGAAGTACGTCGTAGAGTTTCCCAGCCCTCGGTTTCACGGATTCAGCCTGTTTGGTTCTGTTTTTTTTTTTTTTGGCTGCTTCTGCTTCCGATTGATCTGATGTCCAATTCACTCGTTGGCACGCATAACGTTAGTCGATGAGTTACCTAGTTTCTTAGCCTTATCTCCTACTGATGCCGAAGTATGATTTTCTTGTCCTTTGTAGGGTCAGCAGGGCCAGGTTTACTACCTCGTCTCGGGGAATCTGCGAGAGTACACTGTTTTCCATACCTTCTCAGCGCGTAGTTTGGACTGCGCCGACACTCCCACCTTCTTCCTTAGCTAGATTTCTTATTGAAAGACCTCTCACAGTGTCCCAATTGTGCACAATCCGTTTTCTTTGCTCGGGAGAAAGGCCACGTATTTTATATTTCTTCGCGAAAAACAACACAAATGACAACAACTTCACTTGGATGTAAACAACAGTACGCAGCCAAAATTTGGTTGAACACTACAGGATGTTTGAAATGATGGTTTATAGTGTATTTATAATTATCGTAACAGTCTACATGTCAATTTTTACAGCAATGAGTGTATTATTCGACACAAAAAATAAAGGTTTGGTTTCTGTGAAAAATTTGAAATTTGGTTTGGACATCCTTAGGGTTATAAATATTGGAATAAAGAAAACATAAAGCTGTAAAACTGTTTGCATCGATCCGCTGTAGTAATTATACTAAGAAAACTGCATCGTTTCCTTCGCGTTGATCGTGTGACATGCAATCAAACGCTGCTGTTGAGTAACTGAACGACAAAAATAGCTAGTGGTATGTGTTCTGTTATGACTCCCATAAAAAAAAAACAAATCGTTGTTCACCTGTGGCAATTCTACCACTATGATCGTAGTTATTGCAGTCTAGTACTGATTATCACCCTCGTTCAGCTGGAGAACCTATCAAAACCTACCCGTTGTGGGTATTGCATGTGTTGATATAATTGACGATCTGTCACCGGTTTCCCCGCCTCAGATAACAACAACAGTCGAGTTTTTTGTCCCGGGAACAATTGGCGTTCTAGAATTGTCGAACAACACCCCCCGGAGGGTGTGCACATTGCATATTTCGTCGCCATCTTCAGCTATAGACATTTTTCGAATTGATTTATCGCGAAGGGGCAGGGTAGTAAAACCGCACAACTGATTGTAATTCGAAACAACCGAGGGACTAAGTCGATGTAACCTTGACGAAGCCGGAAGGTCGGAGCTCTGCGATGAGTTATGCACCAGTTTTTCCGGCTGTCTTGGCTGGTGTGGGACAATATTAAAAAATTCCAACCAGCAGCTTCGTCGTCGGTAATCGAATCTGAAAAACTTTCCGTTCGCAGCCCATCTATGCATATTAGAGTACCAATGCGTACAAACCGACGACAGCACTTGTCATTTCTAGGCTGCAATTAGTATTCGATTAGTCACCCGTCTCGGCGATGTTGTTCATTTCGAGGAAATTGCACTTTCGACTGTATGGCGGCGTATTTAACTCACATCACCAGGTTCAGGTTTCTCGCAGGTATTATTGCACACACTGGATGAATGGTGGTCATCATCATTGCGAGCTGCAATCAGTATCTACCGACCGAGAGGTGATATAAAATTTAGCTTCTCCGGTGTAGTCCCAGGTGATTGTCATCAATAAACGTGCTCCGGGAGTTTTATTAACTGTTTTTTTTTTGCGTCCATTGCAATATCCATTAAGTTCATTACGACCACCAACAGTGTAGAAATCAGACGGGTACATTGCATTGTAATATTCTGTTTATGAAATTATGTAAATATTTGAACATCACTCTGAATCGCTGATGGGGGACGGTATAAGTCATACAACAGACTGTTCAATCTTTTCGATTGCTTTCTACAATAAATTTCAGATATATGTACAAAAGAATGAATTCAATAAATTTAAGTTCGCTTCGGTACTACTTATTGCAGAGTTATCAAATCTTTTCGTTTCTACAAGGTGTGTGCTGAATTCTTTTTTAGATGCAAAACCCCAGGTTTGCCTGTTTAAGTACTTGAAGAAATCTTGTTTTCAAGTGGAATGTAGTTTTTACATTCCACTTAAAAACATGATTTCTTCGGGTACTTTACGATTCTGTTTAAACAATTTTTACCCAATTCAACATAGTTCTGGCATGTTGAAAGAGTTCAAATGCTTGACCAAACCGTGGATGTTGTTTGTAGCATACCACCTCATGACGTTTTTTCCTTTATAAAAAGAACGACAAACCCAGCCAACGGAAAACGGATCGACTCTGATGCTTGAAAAAAGGTAAAAGACAGTTTTCTAGGCACTCCTGCAGTATATTTCCAGGATGATGGCCCACAAACTCAATGTATTTTAACTTTTTTTATGGATGGTTTTAAACTTACAAAATGCATAAAATGTTTGAAAGGGTCAAAGCAATCGAAAGATTCCCGTTAATTCAACCACGGTATTAGGAATGCACAGATACCGGTATTTCGATAGCAACTTACTAAGTATCTTCTTCAGTGAGCGTTTTCGATTCGGTGGATCAATCGAGAACGCTCACTGAAGAAGGTAGTAAATTTCTATCGGAATACCGGTATCTGAACTTTTCTTATACCGTGGTAAAATTAAAGGGAATCTATCACTCTGTTGTGGTATGAGCCTACTTGGTTGAATGATTCAACTGAATCAAAGCAATCGAAAGATTCCTTTTTAATTCAACCACGGTAAATGAAATTCATTTACCGTGGTTGAATTAAAAAGAATTTTTCGATTGCTTTGATTCAGGGGAATCTATCGATTGCTTTGATTCAGTAGAATTATCTTACAAAGTTTGCTTACAACACATATTAGAGTTTTTGGGCAACGCACAGTGTTAAAAAAAACCAGAAAAGCTGGCATAAAGTCGATTTTTGAAGTAATAATCTATCCATATATTTCATTATGAGGATGATAGTCAAAGAAATGCTAGGAAGAGTTTTAATTTTGTTTCGAAATTACACTATATTTAGTTTACATTGAATGACGAAAATATAATGAAATAACGAATGAATTTTGCATTGCAATAAATTTCATATTTTTGCTAGGCACACTTTACACCTAATTGAATGAAAATTTGTTTTCTTAGATGATCTTGATTTTTTTTTTTTCGTATGGAAGATATTCTCAAAAAACGATTGAATTGTAAAATTCAACTAGAGATTTAAAAAAAAAACTCCACAGAACTCCACTTTAATTTTATGTTGAATAGATTCCCACATTTCAGAATTAGAACATATTGCCAATTGGGCTGTCTATTTTTGCCATTTTTGGTGATTGGTTTCGAACATTAGAAGCACTTTTTTCCTCAAATTAGACTTCTGAGCAAAGAATTTCGGATCACGAACTAGATTGATTTTTTATTTGATCTTTAAATTCAGCTTCCTCGAAAGTTCATTCAAAACATCCTTTTATGAGTTTAAAGAATTGTCAAATCAATATACATTTTTGTTCATTGTCAGTAATTAGTTTTCAGTATTTATTAGGAATAACTTCCAAAACACCAAACTTTCACTGATTATTGATCAAATCATAGAACCAATTTGCTGGTCAAAATTTAAAAAAAAAACAATGGAAACTTTTGAAATAATAAGAAACTTTAAAAGTAATATTTTACAGATACGAAATATGGAAAAACAATGAATTAGTAAAATATTTAAAAAATATATTCTGTTTTTTTTTCATTTGAAATTGACATGAAGTGTTTGGTGACAAGAACAACTATTTATAGAAAAAAAATGATGATTTAAAAAAAAACTCTGTTGTTAAAAAACTTGATAAATATTTGCGAAATTGTTTACTTATTTACATAATACGTTATAAAACTCGCATAAAAATTGTATATTGAATAGTAAAAAAGAATACAGTTGATTAAAAAATTAATAAAGTATTCACCAACAGATCTAAAATTTATGTCAATCTGATTTAATTTTATTTCATTTGTGTTAAATTTTGATTTTTGCTTCAAAAAAGCTTTCTAGGATATGACAAATTTTGCAGCAAGCTGTTAGAAATTTTTTAAACTTTGAACAATAAGCTGATAAAATTTTCAAACTCTTCCGGTAAAATTTAAAAAATAATGAATAAATTGGAAATAATAAGTAATTTTCAGAGAAAATATGATAATTATCAATTATCACAATTAATTATAATTAAACAATTTGGTAAGCTTCCGAACCAAAAATGTTGAAAACATACTTTTTTCCTGTTTTTTTTTTGGAAATTGAACAACTGTGCAACGTTGCGATTTAAATGCAATATTTTAGAATTGTTTACTGAAATAATTCCCAACTTACTTCAAACAATTTGTAAACCATTTTAATGTTTATTGGGCAGGGCAATATATATAAAATTCGTTAAAAAGTCTTATAATTACTTTAATAAACAAAAGATTCTTTTATTTCAAATTGGTTTAAGTTATTTTTTATGCCGTTTCCTCATATAATATCATTCCTTAAAACTAAAATGTAATTTACGAAAATTAAAAAAATTAATCAATAAACTTGCATTTATAATAAGCCTAGAGGATCTTTTGAGAGAAGCATCAAATCAAAAATTTTAAGTAAGTTGGGTTTTTTGCATTGACTTCTTAAAGACGTGCTTACATAAACCAATACGCACAAAAACTTAAATGCATTGAATCGATTTGCTGATACAGTTAAAAGGTTCCTTCTTTGACATCCCATTAGATCATCCTTTTTCTTCCAAATAGGACAGAAATTGATTTGGCAAAAACCACAAATGGAAACTTCTTTCCGGCATTTCCAAAAACGCTTCAGTTTTACTCAATTCTGTCTATTGGTTCCTACTAGCGAGTGGAGTGTTTTTCATCATTTTGACATTTAGTTTCTACTTACCATGATAAAGAAAAAAGGGTCAGAATTTAGATTCCAAATTGCAATTGCTGAATAGAAGAAGACTTTTCGCAAAAAAATCATTTTTAAACTGATTTAACAAGCAAAACATCGATGAAATCTATATTTAATTCTTATTCCAAATGACTTTAACCCTTCGTTTCATAAAGTAACAAATGTGCAACAATTAATGTATGAAAAAATGGATAAATCGTATTTTATTTTAATTTTTTTCTTGATGTACACATCATTTCCTACTTTTCAAAATAATTTTTGAGGAAAAATGAAAAATCATGAAACGAAGGGTTGAATACATAACGTCGTAAGGTGGTATTTTCTTGTTTTTTTTTTGTCAAAAATCGACTTTAGGGTTTCTTAAATAACGTAAGGGGGTACATAAAAAAAATCGCAAAAAACGGAATTTAAATTTTGAAGGCAAACGACTTAAAATGTATGAAACTTTGAAATCTGGTGTTATCGAAAAATTTTGTTTGCCTGAAATCAACTTATGGGATACAGTCGGTTTTCCGAAAACGGCAGGTTTAAATACTAAAAACGTCCCAGGAAGTCGATTTCTGCAAAAAATTTTTTTGTAGGTATAACACCAGATTCCGACGTTCTATGCATTTTTGAGTCATTTGGCATATAAATTTAAATTTAGATTTTTCCGATTTTCTTGGATCCGACTACCCCCCCCCCCCTCAAAATAAAAATTTATAAATTTTCCTTGCCGGTATACCCTTGAATGTTCAAAATTTTCCGGAATGTTTTTCAAATAAAAGAAGCTATTTAAATTGTCTTTATGGTAAGAAATTTAAATTGCAGTAAAATTTTCCGTAGGGGTGACTTATTTTCGAATAATCGCTCCAGAAGCATAGGCCTTCTACTGGAAGTCTCACCACGTCTAACTTTTGTATCCTTCGTTTAACATCGGTAACAATTATTTAATATTAACCCACTTAAACCCCATTTTTTCCGCTGAAAAATTCACATACACCTTAAGTTTTACGGAAAACTTTATCGTTCGATAATAATGTTTTTTTTTTCAAAAGTTGCATAACCTCATCGGCTGAAGAGCTTAATTTCAATACTTTTTCGATTGCAAATATTGAACATATTTGTTGAGTTGTAGTCGTTTTTCCTAACACTTTAGACCATGGGTGGCCAAACCATGGCACGCGACCAATTTATTGTGGCCTGCGAAGCTCTTTTTGGAAGAGCCATGTTCTAAGAATTGATTGGTTTTCATGGTCTGCGTATATCATTTGGAAAAATATATCTCAATCTACTCTAACTAAATTTAAAACAAAGATCTGAAAATCTCTTTGAATTGATATAAGCCAAAGAGGTAAAAGTGTATTCAAACTTATTTCGAGAAAACACGCTTTCAAATAGTTGTGTTTGGCCATTTTCCATACATTTTTCGTAAATTTTAAATTTTCTTTCGAACGTAAAAGTTTGGCATTATTTACTCAAAATCGATCATTTTTGCACTTATATCCATTTTGCTCTGGGGCCCTCATATAATTATAAAATAACGATATTATTCCAATTTGTTATTGTTTGCTAAGCTTTAACAGAAAAGAGTATATTTATGAAAATTAAACCAAACCCAAATATATTTTAATTGGCATCTTGATCTGTATTTCTCACTATCAATAATGAATAACTAGACAGATTTTACAGTTGACTAGTAAAATTAAACTAGCACCGGTTTAATACTGATAAATCTCTTAGAAGAACGACTTTTTTAAGCAAAAATTGACTTAAAAAAGGTGCAATGATTTAAAAAAAACTCAAATTCGAATTTATCCTTTTCGAAGAAGGCTTTCCCAATTCACTTGTCAAATCGAGATATTGAAAAATTTGAAAAGAATTGGATTGAGTTAAGGATTAGGTTCTTTAAAAAATAAATATTGTTTATGATATAACTAGAGTTTGTCAAAAAATTATTATTTTAATGTCAAAAGCTTGTGAACGCTACTTTTTTCAGCAATACAATTCTGTGTTTTTTTTATTAGCCTATCAAAGTTTTCTTAAAAAAAACGGTGAACTTGCAAACATTGGAAAATGGGCGGTCATTTTTATTATATTTGAAGACCATGAAATGGACTTTATGTCCATTGTAGTCACGTTGAAATTTCTGGAATGAATAAACCGATGAAATATTAAATGCCTTGAAAAGATTGACGTACATACATAAGTCGGTAGGGATAATTTATTTTGCATCGCGTAATATTTATATTTTTTTTTTTCAAATGGAGCAAAATTTGTAAGAATAAGTTTGCCAGATTTTTTTCAGCACGTATTCGAGGCGGAAAAATCCGAACTAGGTATTTTCATCTAAAAAACTGGCACAATCCGGGAAATTTATTTCAAAATTGTCGACCAAAACTCCAGGCAATATCAATAGCAAATCAATTGTAAAAAACTTGAAAAAAAAAATGTCCATCAGAAGTTATCAGCAGATTTTAAGCTTCCACAAAACCTTTCATCATTGTTTTTATAAAATTTGCTCAAAAAATCTCAAATCAGATATTGTTGAAGATCACTATCTAGATATGAAGTCTTATAAGTTCTTCTCATTAGATCTTGAGTATGTCCTTTCAAGTTCAAAGAAATTTATACTAGTAATTTTTATTATTTTCAAATCAGAACGATGTTAAATCGGGAGACTGAGATGGAGAGAAAAGATACGATAACGATCACGCGAGTTGTGCAGAAAATGATTGAAATTGTTATAAATTGTGCGGGAAAATAAATGACTTTAAATTAAAAGAAGACAAATCAGTGCTCAGAGAGAAAAATTGTGCGAATAGTTGCAAATTATTGCAAATTGAGTAGTAATTGTGGCATTTTTGTCCAAATACAAAGAATTCTTTCTCCACCACAGTCCCCTGTGTTAAATACGCCCAATGCTCCAACGTTTATAAATATTGTGAATAAAGCTAAGTTCTTTTAGAAATGGGACACTTTCTTTTGCTTATAGCTCGTTAACTAGTAATCGGACATTCATTATTTTGACAGCATTTTGCTGCCTGTGAAAAGTACTATCCGACCTATTTTTTCAAAATTTTAAATTTACTCGTTTTTGAGATATTTTCGATGCAAGAAAAAATGAAAAAAATAATTTTGCACATTTCCCTTCAAAATCCATCATTATCAAATTGATAGCTGACAAAACCGTTGATTATTCAAAGAATTAATGTGTGTGAGTGGTGGAAAAGTATGCACATGTAGTCGTGCGTTTTTTTGTGATTGATCGGTGGCAGAAAGCCTATGACAAATAGCCCTCGTCCTGCATGAAGTTCAAATAGTATACTGGTTAAGATGTCGGACTGGCAAGATGATTTAATTGGTGATTTGAGTTCGAATCTCCCTTCGGCGCTGTGGTTATTATTTTTAATTTCTTGTTTCTGGGATGGATTATCCAATAGGAACGAAATCCCATAAAATGTTTTTCTTGTTTCGCTTGAATGTAGTGGTCATGCATAATTTTGGTTGGGAGCCGAGTCCTTATGCCAGTTACGGTTTTTCAAACATACCGTCTTCGGCACAGTGCACATTTCAGAGCATTATCGGCACAGAGATATGCTAAAAAGGCATTGGATTTCTGTAACCTCTTCTATGGGTGTGTTTGATTAACGACAAAACTTATGAAATACCCTATTTACACCAAATTCCAGCGTATGAATCCTATACCATGTCTGCTCGTGGCAAGGTCCCGAGCATATCAAAGTTTGTATTTGCATGTTTTTTTTTTTTTTTTTGTCTTTATTTGAGAGGTTTTCAGCCGCAGGCTGGTTCGCCTCTGTATTTGCATGTTATTTTGTATAAAATAAAATAATTTGCCCAAATTCTGCTCCTGTGAAAAACAACAACAATTTTCAAAACGAAAACTTTGGTTTTCGCTGTTTTTTAAAGCCTAAAAAGAGTAATCTTGTATGTACACTTCACAACCTACGATCTTTACTAAACAATTATACTTGAACTTCAATCTCATGATCTCATTCACTTCGTTATTGTCAGATTTTGACAGCAGCATTTGCATTAAAAACGCTTTAAAGTGGCTCAAAAATAATCAAATGTTGTTTATTTCGAAACAGCTTTATCACTAAATTGCCCTCAGTTTCTTTTAAAAGAGAAGTTTTCAACCGAAAAGTAGCAGAAATTGAAGGAGAAAGTTGTAGCAATCTAAAATTCAGATTAGGTGAAGTATAATTTTGAAAAACTGATCAATATCATGAATGAAAAAAGTGTGCGCCAGCCGATGGGAGGTACCAAAGATAAAGAACATTTTTTTCTTACAAAAAAGGATAATTTTTTTTTCAAATTTTTTCATGAATTATCATAAAATTACCTTCATTTCCTTCATAGAAAGTATTCAGATCGAATGAATGGTTTTCGAGGTACACGCATTCCTAACTGTCCCATTTCTAAAAGAACTAAGTTTTAGGAAAAGCCAATATTTATACGATGTCATACAATTTTAAAGTTAAAATGTATGTAATTGCAAAAACAAAATATAGATCATCAAAAACAAAAAATAAGGTCACATGAAGGTTGAAACACACTTAAGCCAATGTGTTTGTAGCTAATTCTAAGAAGATAATAGACATCAACATGCACATGCATGTATTATAGACTGTTCCAGGAATTATAAACACACTTTCATTAAATTTTCTTTATTTTATTTGGCACACTGTATAATTGTTTGTTTCCTACCCAACACTGTACTCTTATTTGATGAAAATCTTTAATCATGAGCCAGACTTCGCACTTTTCCTCGAACATAGCTCATGAGCTTCTGCACGGATCGGGCCAAAATATGACGGGTCCATCATGTTGCTTGATCATCGGCAATAAAAGCTTCTGGAGGGATTCCTTGATATAGTTCTGGGTGTTCATTGTTTCCGATATGACATGGGGCTAGATATTTTGCCGTACTCGCAAATCGCCTGCGACACCCGCACATTCTTGCCAACATTTTTCGGTGAAAATGACCTTCTCCGTTTCGGGGATATCCTTGTTCTTGCGTACAGTGAAGTATTGTGTCCCAGGAAGGGTTTTTTATTCCAATTTCATGTACGTTTCACCGCCCATGATAATGCACCTAGAATATTTGCAAAATATTGAATCATACACTTTCCTGGTTTGACAGAAGCTGCTTGATTTGGGTTCCTTTTAGGTTTTTTTCTGCTTCCGTTACGTCTTGAGCCCAAGTCGCTCTTAAGCACGCATCACGTTAGACGTCTAGGTCTCGACTTTTCTCCCCACATCCCGAACGGAAGCCGATGGTTACTGTTTGTAGTGTCCTTTTTGTTAATAGCAGGACTTACAGGACCAGATTTTCGACCACTTCTCCGGTCATCTTCAAATGTACAATGTTCACCATATTTTTTATTAGCTGTCCGTGCCGCTCCGACGCTCATATCCTCTTCTATGACCAATTTTCTCAATAAGATTCCACTCACAGTAGACCACTTGTGCACGATACTTTTTCTCTTCTCCGGAGTAAGACCACGCATTTTTTAATGTAATCACAAACTAAATGTTTTGGTGATGCTATCACGTACAGAAATGTGTAAACAAAAGGACGCAGCCAGTACAATTCGAAAAAAAATACTCGATTCAAAATGACCGTTAACATTAGGTGTGCTTATAATTTCTGAAACAGTCTAAAATCCTATGATAGGCTTTCTTAAACTAATACAAAACGATGAAATGAACTTGTCAATCTAGTAGAGCATAATAACATTGAATCGAACCTTCCGTAAACACAATACCTGTCAGACGTCACACCGTGTGGTTGCATATGCAAATAAGAGAGAAAAAAATCTTCAATCCCCATCATCCTGTCTGTTGTGGGTCCAAAATAAGCCCGACATCACGACCTGGCAAAAATTTCCATACATATCTACATTTCGAAACTTCTTATTATGAAGGAAGGTGCCGTTTTCTATCTATCTGAGTATGGAAGTCGCGATTAAAAAAACGGGCCAAACAAAAGATTAACTGGCGTCAGTCACCGACACACGACACACTTCCCGTTGTTATTGTTGTGCCAAATAGATATGCTCAGTTCACTCTAATGTGTGATCACAGACAAACGAATGAAATCTGCACCTCTCCTCTCTCTTGGAGACACCTACAAACAATCCTACATGTGTTATTGATTTCTTTCTATTTTTTCCCTTTTTTAGTTCAGAATGTTTTGCAACCTAGCGAAACTAATAGGAGGACTCGTGGAACACTTTGAAACAAAGAAAAGTGTCGTCACGACGAGTTCACCACTGGCCACCATCGAAGATTTCCAACTTACCAATCCGCTTACCTGCGGGTCTCAAAAGATAATCCCCCTTTTTGCATTCGGAGCAAAATGTGTCCACTAGGCTTCTAACATCGGTGCACCAGATCGAGAGCACATGTTGCAATCACCTCCTTACCTTTTTCTGTTTGTTCTCCCGCCACTTTTCATTTGGCGATCCTGCCACTTGGGAGAGAAGTTTAGGTTTCATAATTTTCGCGATCACGATCTCTCTTCAGTTTCCCTCTCTGTTATTGGTGCAAATCTTCGAACAATCGATCCCCAAGGAGATCCAAAAACAAACCGATCGATACGGAAAATCGATCGGCCCGGGGAAAAGTGTCACGATTATTGGATCAATTCTTCTGGTTTTTTTCTGCTGAATTCACGTGTTTCAAACTAACCTAAGGGTGAGTTCTTTTACGAGAAAAGGAGGTTTGAAGTACCCGAATCAATCTGTGAAGACATCAAGATATTAATGAAGTAGTTGAATAAATCACGGAGATCGCTTATTAGCACATTATACGATGATGAGAGTGCTCTGGGGGCTGTCAATCAAAGTTTTTAGCTAACGATGTAAGCGTCACGAACTGTTCATTAAACCATTAGGAATCGGGGTTGATTGAGGCTAAATTTGAAAAAGAGGTAAACAGAAATCTACAAATAAGTGTTGTATGGGAATCCCATTTTCGGCCTTCAACCAAATTTAAATAAATAATTTCCTTACTTTGTATTTTCAGATGTCAAAAAAAAACTAACCTTAGCAATTGAAAAATACAAGTCCGTTGACCGCGAGCCATCTCCAAAATATTAAGTAGCTATGCAAAGCATTCGTGACAGCAAAACTGCCCCGATTGTTTAGCATGCGCATGTGCAAGTTCAAAAAGTTTGTTTATTTTTGTTTCAACCTGGCGCGGCCCCAGCCAGACTTTACTTTCTACTTGTGCCCCCGCTTAACTATTTTGTCACTTTCTGGTTGCGCGCACCCAAACAAATGTTGTGGATGCAGTTACTTTTTTATTGTGTTGTTTTGCGTTTGTTTTTGTTATCCTTTTTCGTGTTAATGTCATTACCTTCTCGCCGCATCCCGTTTTCTCGAAAAACAAGCTGTTTTGCATAGTAATAAAGCTACCTCAGCCTTGTTCATGGATAGCCCCGAAAATCCGGCCCTGACAGGCGCTGTGTGTCATCCAGTTTTGGCCATGTTTAACATGTAGCCACACAATCTGCACACAATTGTTGGTTACGTACGACGGATGAAAGTTTTTTTTATCGTTTTTACATACGTACTCTCCCAACTTTGGATGGATCTTGTTGAGCTGCTTTTTGCATATGGAATTGTAATTCTGTACCCACGAGATGTATATTCGCGTAATCTAAATGTGTACACTAAGGCGGAGGAGAAAAAAATGGTCTGGCGCCGGATCTCAAAAAAGGTTATCGATGAAATGGTAATAGCCAGAGGTGTGCGTTATGTCTTCTCGTGGGACAGAACGCATGAGTTTGAATTAAACCGTTCCACGTTTCGGGCTTTGAATCAAGTCTTTAGTTACTTCTTTAACTCTCTGAATAATTTAATTTATAAATATTTAAAACTACTATTCATTTTTTTTTATTAAACAATTTAGAAGTTCTCATGAGAGGATAACATCAAATTAGGAGCTCTAAACAATAAATTTTGATTTAAAGTACTTCAGAAGGCAAGTGATATTTATTAAATTGATTTGAGCTCTTAACCCTAATCTGCTCTTGAGGATCTATAAGCCGGGAAAATCAACAAAAGGAAACCTAAATTCAGTTTTGGTTGAAATATCAGGGATTCAACCCAAACTTTCAGAACTTAGAATCAGAATTTAAATTGCTGAGTCAGAATTCAACAGCTCAAAAAAGGTGTAAGAAGAATATCATAAGTTTTGAAATTTATAAACTACTGTAATCTCTCTTTTATAACCTCTAAATTGAAAAAATCTCTCTTATTTTACCGAAACGCCCGAAGAATGAGATTATAAATTCAGAAAATCTCTTACATGTTTTTCAAGTATCGCACAGCAATCATAAAAATACTATCAATCATATAAAAACATGTAAATTAAAGTTTTGAATCTCGAACTCTTTGTTTGAAATTTGGAAATCTAAAAAGATGGTAATATTATAATTTTCCAGTGATAGTGTTCAATTCTAGAGTTAAACATTAGAATCAACTTTACGCACGGCACGGTGTTTTTTGTAGCTTAATAATAAAAATCTTGACATCGTTGGAAATTAGCTTAGTCAAACAGAAAACCTCCTATCAAACAAGATTTGTGTTCCTGATACAGGGGTTGTTTCCCAGCAAACGTTATAAAATATGTTATAACTTTATCATTAACCGGAAGAGTTAGTTTTCATAATTGTTACTTTTTTCACTGAAATCAAATCTGAATTTTTCTGCCTATCAAAGCTAACCTTCACTGAATGAATAATGAAAAAGTAGAATTTTTTTATTTTTATTGACTATGAAATGTTTGCCATAAAATAGATCTTTTTAATAATTCTTATTGTACGACATCAGTTTTTTTTAAATTATAAATATAGTTAGCAATGTTTTCAGTACTGCATTATGCTAAACATATTAAAAAAAAAAGTTTAAAACCATATATGGGGTCTTATACAGTAGAGGATTTAGAAATATTTTTTTTATACTTCTATTACAATTTAAAATAAAATTGTTCCTTTCCAAATTTCTTTAAAAAATTGTTATTTCATTTATACATATATCTAAATGATATTTTTAATTTAAAATTCATGGGTGCTGGAGTTCAAATTTTGTGAATTTGTCATTTGTGAATAATTTTGAGTGGATGGATTAATTAATGATGGATGGAAAATTAATGAAACTTTCAGTGATAATACCTAGTAACATAATGTTAACATGTGCACAATTTTGTGGCGTTCTGTCAAGTAGTTTTTGAGATAGCGTCTATTGAATAAATTCATTGCTCATCATTTTTGGGCAGGTACGTGAAAAATCTAGAGAAGTCCCATTGAGAGATCTCAATACAGCTGGAAATCGACTATGCGATCAAAATTCATGTGATAAGCCGTTCTAGAAGTCCTAGAGGATCTAACAGTAAGCTAAAATTTTAATAAAAGTAAGAATGACTAATTTCATGAAGGTATGGGAAGTGAGGGATTTAACAAAGCGCCATCGGAATCTTCCAATTAGAGAAGTGGTAAAGCAGGTTAGTTCATCTAAAATAAACAAAAAAAACAGTGGTTCAATCGTGCGCTAAATGGTAATCCCGTTAATGTGGTGAAATTTTGAAAAATTTCGTTAAGAAAATCGATACAAATTATCTAGCGGGCATCTGGCGGATTTTCTGTCAGAAATTTTTTATTGAAAAAATCCTCTTGAATGTTCCGGAGAAATACGAGAGGAAAAAAATATCTAGTTCTAAATTTAGCTGACGATCTGTGGAAGATGCAAATCGATAAGTGGTACATAACGATTGGCAAAATTAACGGCCAAATATACAAAAAACATACCTACAAAAGCGACCGTTTGCTGACAGTCCATTTCGACAGTCTGCTAAACTTGCCATAGCTTCGATGGAATAGAAAAAAAATTAGTTATTTTGCAGATCAAACTGCAAGAAATGAAGAACGCCAAAAAAAAAAAAATAGCCTTGATTTAGAGAAAAATAAAACGATAGTTCAAAGTGTGAAGTATAGATGGCGCATATCTATCTCATAAACTAGTTGACAGATCGCCACAAAATTTTACACATGTTATCATTTATTTACTAGGTTTTATCACTGGAAATTTCATCAATTTTCATCCATCTGCTCAAAAGTTTTTCACAAATGAAAGTGTATCATTTTTTTTGAATTCAGTTCTTAGAATAGGTAGTTTAATTCGAGTACCAAACGATTTAAACTACAAAATTATAAATTTTAATTCGCTATGAAAATAAAAAAATTCGAGTATCAAACAATTTAAATTGCAAAATTATAAATTTTAATTTTATTTCGCTATAAAAATCAAAAATAAATGTTTCTTATTTTTTTTTATTTACGAATGCATAATTTATGCAAATTCGGAAAATTCCTTTGTAAATCCATTAATTTACCAACAAGATGTACAATCTCTACTGAATTCTAAAGAAAATCATTTTAAAACTTGGTATTTTAAAATTTGACTTTTTGTTCTTACTCATCTGAATATGGGTTAATGGTGACCGTCGATGACGGAAGTTTTATGTCAGCGGAAAAAATTTCAAGTTCCCTTTTCAAGTTTATTTGTGCATGTTTATTATGAAATCCATCAACTATCAAGAAGTTTTAGGACCTTCGCGATGTGTTCCAAGAGGGTGTAGCTAATCAAATCTATAAACAGGATCCATTTCCTGTCTTCCTGGAATGCTGTCCACAGACTAATTGCTGTCGGCGTCTCATACCAATCGGGGATGAAACTTCGGAGTCATTTATCGATGTTTGGTATCAGAACAACGTTAAAGCTAAGTATTCTCTTTTTTTTTTATAATCAGTTAATCAAAACTTGTAAACTACTTTTTTTCAATGTCGAGAACTATTCGCACAGTTGGTGCCACATTTATAATGTCACCAAAACAAAATTCGTTATTTTAATATAATGATTCTGAATCTTTCATCATCAATTATTTCACCAATTGAAATTATAAATTTAATCAGTTCTATCATGTATGGGATTATAAATTCTCCTTTTTCGGTTTTATTTTTTTTTTCTTGTATCGAAACTTAACCAAGAACTGATTTATTCAATAACATGATAAGAAATTCAAAATTTCTCTTCAATTTTTCCTTTTTCAAATGTTAAAAAGTTTTAAGTAATCGACACTCATTTATATCATAATTAAATCAGAAATTGGACACAAGTTAAATCTTAATTTTTCTGGCAAGTCGATACATGATTTTTTCAATCAAAATAGCTGAAAATTATTATAATTTGTAGTTGTGATCACATTTTCTCCATTTCCCTTGAAAAAATCATCCAGTTTTTTTTTTTTTCACTAATCAAATGTTATATATGATTCAGAATATCAGTTCAAATAACACTTCGAACTTTGAATTATGTGAGTAACAACTATTAGAGATATGATTATGGAAATCAAGACTATACGATTTACTTCAAATGTGTTTTAGTCATAATCACCTTTCAAAATGTTGTTTCTTATCTGGCTAAAATGTTTTTATAAATAAAAAATTATATTTCAGGAGAAAAAGCTATCATCATAACACTAGTCAAAAGTGTTTCCTATTTTTTTCCTTCCCCCCAACATTCCCAACCAATTGTTTTTTGCAAGGATGCAGAGGTGACCTCGGTCCTTAAGCTCAAAGTTGTTCTTTTATCCCATTCTCATTTTTCCTAACCTATCTATTGACTACTAGGACGTGGCCGGCGCCGTTATTGATGTTTAAAGAGAGAGCATCAGTTTTGTGCATTGTGAATGTGCCAATCCCAGGTTCCGTTCATTTGACCTCTGAACAAAATTGATGGCCTCGGTCAATCACGGAGTAGCAACCATTGGCAACGTGGAACTTGTTCTACTGAGCCACGCCTGTGATCATAGAATCCGAAATGTATAAACTTGTTTTTAAACCAAATTTAGAATTAATCGCAGAGTATACTAGAATACTCTTCATTCAAACATACCTTAAAGAGCATTTCGGGTTCAATGATTCAAGGTGGATGTGAGTAGTCAATCAAGCTAAGCTAAGCTAAGCTACTCATCTGAATATGGGTTAATAATGAATGTTGTTAAGATTCTTGTTTCGTAAAATTTTTTAGTGTTGGCAATATTTCTAGAAGAATCTTAACACGATTTGTGGTCTTTTAAAGTTTTCCCCTAATTAGTGATGGGCAATTTTCGTATTCACCAATGAACAGAAAAACCTTTCCTACAATCTCATATTCACAGATTTTAGAAACTGTAGAAGTTATGTAGAGCGGTTTATTTTCAAGATCTTGTGGTTATTGGTATTTTTAAACATTAATGATAATTTTAGAAAATCACCTAAAACAAGTGTTCATAATTACCCCGTGTTCTGAAAAACGTGGGGCAATTATAAATAATCCTCTTTGAATCAGTGAGATCAATTTTTAGCATATTAGAGTAAGGTGGGGTAGAAATACGAGTCGGGTAAAAGTATGCTTTGAGATTATCACAAACCGAGAACAGAAAAATTTAAAACTCTAGCGTGGATTGATATGATTTGGACTGCCTTCATCCAGACATAATTTGTTTTCGCAAAAGTTGAAATACTGCGAAAAATGAGGTAAAGTAGGTTTTTGGCATAAATGATGAAATATTTAAAATAACGGCAAACATGTTTGAGCAATCAAAATTCTGGCTTTTGATGAAAGTTTTAATGTGTCTGTTTAGTTGTATTCATTCACTATCATATGCCGAAGAAAGAACTTCATGAATAAGTCTATGTTCTGCACAAAAACTGTGAATGACAAGAATACTTGAAGGGGCAAAAGTACCAACTGATATACAGCAGGGGTGAGCAATCTTTTGCAGCAACTGGCCAAATTGAATTTGAAACATTTTAGGACCGTACACAAGATAATATTCATCAGTAGTTAGCAGAGCTTCACATCATTTTTTATTACGACAAACTTTTGACGATAAAAATGGGATAATGAAATGATTTTATGTTTTTAAACAAAACATAAATTTAACACTGTTTTTTTTAATGCATGATGAATAAATAATATCAGCTTTAATTATCAGCCATAACTAAATCTTGATGACTTTATGATTTTTTTTTAAATCGATTTGAACTTTTTCACTTTTTTTTTTCATACAAAATCATCGTTTGTTTCCCTTTTTTATTAGAAACGAAAATTCTAACCTTTTTTGAACCACAGGAAAATCTTCAACTTTCTGTTGTTCCATGAAGGTTTGAACCCGTTTCTAGGAGAAACTTTCTTTTTCTCGAACTGATGTTACTATTCGTCATCACTTCACTTCAAACTGGAAGTATGGTGCCAAATCACAGTGAAAACTTTTAGTGAGAAATATATATTTTTAGTAAATCACTGTCTCCCCAGCGTTCGACGTTGATTCGTTATTAAATTTCTAGACTTGAAATCTTTCTTCTGTGCCAATTTTTGAAAAGTTATTTCGCAATTCAAATTTTGTTTTCGATAGCCAGTATAAGATTATTATGAAATCATTATGAAATTCTTAATTTTACAGATTTTTAAACAAACTTCGTCCAAGTTACAGTTTACAATCTTTAATCTGATTTTTATACAGATTTTATGAATTTTCATGAATTTATTTTAGATGCCAATGGGATAGGCTTTTTATTGCTGATTCATGAAAATCTTATGACTATGGTAATGTCGATTGCCCATTTTCAAGAAAAAAGATTCAATTTTTCGATGTTCGACATGATTTTTCTATGAAATTTCTTAAAATAGCATCACAGACAATGGAATTTTTGTCGGAGACTTTGATGCTTAGTCATGTTGATAAGAAATCTGAAATTGTTCTCCCATTGTTTATTATTCGGAAATAAAAATAAAAAATCACTTGTCTATGTTTTTTTCCGGCATCTCCGAATATAATGAAATAATTCAGTTTTGAAAAAAAATATGTGTTGAGCATTTTTTTTTGGCGTTTAAATAGCTCGGGGAGCTGACGCTGGAAATGAAAATTAGAGATAGTTTGGAGAAGGAAATTTAAAGTTTAGAGTAGGCAGCGTAGAATAGTAAGCGATCATGAGACGTTGGTTAGACCATCATGCACTTTATTATATCCATTCTGGCTGGATATGGACAGAATGCAGTTCAAGATAATAAAACAACCCCTCCTGATACCAGTTGGAGGATGGAAAAGGGTGGGTTCGAGACTGGCCTCTACTTACTCCCCAAGCAGCTGACCTGTCGGCAACTTTTGGGATTCGAATCCAAAAGTTTTGCTTGCCGTTACCGGGAATCGAATCCAGTACGCCTGGTTTACCAGACTCGCGCCAGGCTATCCACTAGACCACATCAGCGCTACGAAAAAAAATTATGTGCTGAGCATATTTGTCATAAAACTTTATCGTTGCATGAAACGATAAGATTATGATCTCACTTGAAAATGCCTGTGATCATCTGTAGTCTAGCAATTGTTTGATAATTCTCCCGATCTGCTTTCATAGATTTGAATTTGAAAGTGGTAGTTAATTAATTAAGAAAAATATAATCTGGGCACAAAAAAACTCCAATATTACGTTATGCCAATAAATCAGATTGCGTCTATTCCTTTACTAGAATACAATAAATGCTTAAAATGCTTAAAAAGGTTAAAACCTTAATTTTTTTTTGGGAAATGCAACTGCAAACAAGTGAAAACATATAAATGAAGCTATTGACATTTTTTTTAATTGGTGTGGACCAGTATTTTATGATAATTTACAATCTATCATCCCTGATATACAGGGTTTACTGAAGTAAAATTCAACGGAAGGTTTAAACCTTTTTTTTAAATGCACTGGATATATCAGTGCATTTTTTTGTTTCTACAAAGACTTGACCGTGCGATAAATTCTTCAAATACGATGAGAACTAGATTTTGTAAACCTCTTTAATGTGGACAATTAGTGGAGAACACCAAATTCTCACAGGTTGCTCGCCCATGTGTAGGATTTGTATCAGAAGCAAACACAGAAGCTGCTGCTGTTAGCAAAGATTTTATAATATAATTTCATGCAGAATTGTGGAATTTTGAATGGCCGTACAATTACCCCATTCCATCCCATCCCACCCCATCATTCGAACTTTTGCTGTTCTTGGTTTTTTGGTACTTTTACCCCACCATACTCTACACTTGAAGATGCATTTATTACTGAATATAAAACGTCTGGAAACAACATGTTAACTGAATTTACTGTGACAAGGGAGTAACATGATTGAACGCTCTCAGAACAATTTTAGATTCTAAAAGACGTGGATTTTGTGAGCTGTAGTAACACATTTGGTATCTGTAATTTATCAAAAAAAAAAAAAAAAAAATAGAATGTGACAAAATATTGATTGAATAGTCCTGTTTAACACACCATTTTAAAAAATTCTTTGTAAACATGATGTAAAAACTCATAACGATTTTGTGTTGATTTTTTTCAATCATTTTTAGAAAATGTGTTGAACACCTTAAAAAAGAATCGAGTTAGTCTGACTGCTCAATGATTTGAGTGTTATGAAACACTTCGAGTGTTATGAAACACTTATGATTTGTTTTTTGTTTTTCTGGGATTTTAACAGTCTCGTGTTTTTTACCGCTAAAAACTAAGAAAAATGGGTAATTTGCAACAAACTTTGTTTTTAATGACAAATCAAATGAAATGTTTTGAAATTTATAGTTTTTGATATAAATCTACATACATGTGCATGTGCATACATTTAGGGGTAAAAAAATACTACAAAAAATGCTACTGGCTGAAATAATAAAAAAAATATGTTTCGATGGGTGAAATTTTGAAATTAACAAACGCGTGGTGCAAAACGATCATATTCCAGTATATGGAAAAATATGTTCACACCAACAGTGTCGGTATAGCATAAAAAAGCAATATGAAGTTTGTAACATTAAGCCAATCCGTCATACTGGGTAAAGTTCTTTACGGCATCGAAAAATGTAATAATTTGTAAATCTTTTCAATTTAGTGATTAATGGCAACAATTAATGACTCAATTTGTAAATGTGTTGCTCGATTTTTTTCAAGTTTCTACGAGAATCTAACACTTTAAAAAACTATCTCACAGTTTTAGAAACTATGTCATGATGATTTTTTTATCATTAAATGATAACTTATTGACATTTTATTAAAATAAAAAATTAATAAAGTTTGTGGTATGATGCCCCGTTTGACGGTATATTAGAATAATATTTTTATATTAAATCTCAATAGGAATTTCTTCTCATGATTGTGATGGCCCTTGCTTTCGAAAATCAAATTTCGAATTGGCCACTCTTACCACTCTACGACGCTCCTGTCGCTCGAAATATACATATAAGTTACAACTTATTTTTGCGCCAGAAATGGCGGGGGTGCTGCAAAGTACAGACTGGATGCAGCCTGATGTCCAAGATGATGGAAATTGATTGCCTGCTGTCTCGCGTGAAAGTCGGATCGGATCGAATCGAATCGAAACGGATGGGTTTTGGGTTTCCAGCTTGGCTCGGCAAAGAAAGTTACCGACCGGGTAGACCTACGATTATTTTGTCACCGCGCATCGACCAGCGATTCGTCTGGAATCGGAAATGTCGAGAAACGCAACCACATCATGTGGCTGATGTGGTGAAGTAACTCAACTCAAGTCCGTTTCAACGATTCCCGATTCGAGGCGACATTAATGCCGGATTAGTTATTATTTAAAGTATAAGTAATGATCTGTGAAAAATTTCATCCGACTGTTTGCCTCGGTAAAGTTGCTCATTTGGTTTTTCTTTTTCTTTTTTTTTTTTTTTCTTCCAGGTGAGTACCAGGAACTGCAACCTGCATCGAGCGAATTCCGGTAGCCGAAAGTGTATGTTGTCTTTACTTTTTTTAAGTAACGTGAAATGGACCCTATCCATTCGAGTGCCCCAATAAAATGCGGAAAAGTGCACAGGAGAGTCCTAACGTAAAGGTTAGCTTTAACAGGGAAATTGTTTTGGTCGTCGCGTTGGATAATTTCCGAAAACAATGTTGATTCAACACTTGTCCAGAGCCAATAAATGGGGGGACTGACAAATTCAAAATTGTTCCTGGATTAAACACCGTTCGGTGCTCGGATTTAGTGAATGGAGGATTAATACCATTCACTATTTTATTGAAGTTGTAGGGGGCACAACCATTGCCGTTACTTTTCGCTGCTACTCCACTTGTAGTTACAGGTTATGTGAAGTATTAAAGTAGCAAATGGAAGTGGACGGGTCCATGTAAAACAGCATCAAGATAAGTGGAAAACAATAAAACCATTATTTCAACTAGAGTTGCTCTTGATGCGCTGCATGGTAGCCCCCCACGCAAATTTTTATGCACCGTTTACCGCGTGCTTTTTTAATTTCTACTCATACTTACTATTTAATTGTAGGTACATGAGCTACCACTTATGCTGTTATTTTTAGTTAGCATATTTTTCGTACTAGCAGCGATATGCTAACTTATCCAGCTACGGTTACGTGCCATAAGGCAATGTGATTAATTTTGTGCACTTGAACGTAGTAGGGAGTTTAAAGCTCATGGATTTCGAGGTGTGAATGGAATTTAGCATTGTGTTTGTTTCCTCTGCGTTGTTCCGTGATTGGATACCAGACGGGGCTGTCTCTAGACTAGAGGAACTACAAACGTAAGAGTGATTGATGATGGAGATACTTATTTTTGGCTTGATTGTGGTATTCGATATACCATTCTTGGAATCAATTAGGTTTGTTTTTTTTTTAATTTTTTTTTGCAACACTCGAACATCTATTTTTTACTTCTATATGAAGGAATTCATCTCGAGAACATTGAGGATACCACAACCAAAAGGTTCATGTCAAATTTTGAAGACCGACCGACAGAACACATTTTGTAGATTAACTTATCTGTGCAAAATTTAAGCTCAACGGACTTGATTTAGAGGTGCCCCAAAGCGCTCAAAGTTTCGATTTTTTTCCACCAAAATCACCCTCAACAATATATTAATCGTTTTCTTACAGAAGAGCGTCACTTTTCACCATGTGAATCTAAAGTAATGGTTTTTTGATTTTGAATTTTTATTAATTATGTTTCTCATAAAGGGTGATACGGTCATAATTTGATCACGGGAAAACGCGTGTAAATCGGTGAAATCGTTTATTTAAAAAATCAAATTAAATTTCTTTTTCAAGTTTAATTAGTATTAAATTAAGGAAAAATATTCAGTTAGGCTTCCGCTTTTCCAAATCCGAATTGCCAGGCCTTACGCTTAACCCCTGCCATCAGATTTTGTACAGCCACCTTCTTAGCCGCAGAAAGCCAGTTTGCCTTGAACTGCTGCTCGTCCTTAGCAGTTTTTTTGGTCTTCTTTAGGTTCCGCTTGACAATAGCCCAGTATTTCTCAATTGGGCGGAGCTCTGGCGTGTTGGAAGGGTTCTTGTCCTTGAACCACCTGCACGTTGTTGGCGACGTACCACTCCATGGCCTTTTTACCGTAATGGCATGATGCCAAATCCGGCCCAAACAGTACGGAACAACCGTTTTTCTTCAGGAAAGGCAGCAGACGTTTATTCAAACACTTTTTCACGTAAATTTCTTGGTTGACAGTCCCGGAAGCTATGAAAATGCTGCTTTTCAAGCCACAGATGGCTTGCCAAACCAGATATTTCTGCGCGAACTTTGACAGTTTCATGTGCTTGAAAATATCTGCTACCTTTCCCCTTCCTTTTGCCGTATAACACTCCTGTCCCAGAAGTTGCTTGTTGTCGGCTTTGATGTAGGTTTCGTCATCCATTACCACGCAGTCGTGTACAGCCTCCGGGATCGCGCTTTGGCCGTCGTATTTTGTTTATCATCGCAATTTGGAGTCACTACCTCGTTTTTTGGCTCGATGCACGGTTGTAGACGATACACCCAGCTTATTAGCGGCATCTCGGAGATAGAGGTTAGGGTTTCGCTTGAAACTACCGGCAACTCTCTTTGTCGTCTCATAGGCTTACGGTTTTCGATTTCCCCCCGATCCAGACTTCTTGGCTGTCGACAAACGTTCCCCAAACACTTTAATTACATTTGTAACGGTTGATTTGGCAACTTTTAGCGATTTTGCCAGCTTTGCGTGCGAGTAGCTCGGATTTTCGCGATGCGCGAGCAAAATTTTGATACGCTGTTCTTCTTCCTTGGACGGCATTTTGACAACTGAAGAGTGAATTCCAAAATCAAAATAGGAGCAACATTCTACACACACACACACACACCTTCAAAATAAGGGGTGTTCAGGTTTTTTAAATTCAAAATTGAAAGAAATACGTCAAGTAGATATTGAACAAATTTTGATCGTATCACCCTTTATACCGCGAGTAATGTTGGTTTCTGAGAAATAGCTACATATGCTAGTTTGGATTTTTATTTCATTCCACACGTTCGTTATAAAACGAAAGTTTTGAGAAAAATTGTAATTTGTAAAATGTATAACAAAACTTAACATTAGTTTTTTTTATTGTACACTTGGTGACTCGGTGTCCTTCGCTACACCTTCTAAAATCGATGGAAATAAAAATAAGAGCTTAATTCTTGTTTTATTAAATATTCTTTTCTGTTTTCAAAACTTGTCTTGAGATTTGTTTTCCAATCATCTTCCGTCCTCATCTTCTTGTTTTCCAATGAGCCTTCCGTCTCCTCTTGCTATCTCACTCAGTGGAAGAGGTGAAGGATCCCAAATTATTATAGAAACATTCCCCGTATTAAAATACAATACCATACCAAATGTAGTGCTTTTCGACTGATGAACTCTCGACAAAAAACCGTGATGGCCCCTCTTCTATTCCTATTTGTTTACTGGGATCAACGACGGGTCTCAAACAACAATAGACTCTTTTTACGTATCCCAAAATCCTCCCATGCCAAATTTAGATCCATTTGCTCGATTATTTCATCAGTCATCCAAAAAAAAAAAAATGAATGGGAGCACCATCCGCCCCCCCCCCCCAACCTTTATGTTTCTCTTATGAAAAGTGGGAAGAGCATCTTGGGAACATTTCGTTCACCCAAATATCTCTCATGCCAAATATGATTCCTCTCGCTTGATCAGTAATCGAGAATTGCAAGAAAATTGTATTGCCCCCTCCCCACTTCCTATCTTCCCAATGCAAATCGGGAGGAGTTTCAAACAATCATACAACCTTTTCCAATATACAAATATCCTTCAAGCTTATTTAGTTCCATCTTCTCAAATAGTCTCAAATTTTGCAATAAAAATTGTATGGAAGCCCATCTTCCTCTTTCAATCTTTAATGAAACATTTCTCGTATCAAAATACCCTCACATGTCAAACCTGGTGCCATTTGCTTGACTAATTCTCGAGTTTAGTATAAAATTGTAAGAGAGCCCCCCTCTTTCCTTCTTTTTTCTCCACTGGAAGAACGGAGGGTCTCAAATAATCATGCAATCATTTATCGTACCCGAAGGCCATACCATGCCAAAATTGGTTTCATTTGCTTGATCGGTTCTCGAATTATGTAAACATTTGTCTTTTGTTTATATGACCCCTTCCCCCCTTTTTGTGAGGGGGAGTAGGAACCTTCCCCAGCCTCCAGTGCCCCCACCAGCCAAGTTTCATACAAATCGGTTTAGTAGTTTCCAAGACTACAGACAGACAGACAGAAATTAATTTTTTATATATATAAATAGAAGATAGAAGATTTCAAAACGAACGTTTTTAGGTCTTCATCAAAGTTGCGAAATGGTATAAAATCTTCAATGATAAAAGAACATAATCGTTCATCAGTGATGCTAGAAATAATTTTGACTTTTTCTTATAACTTTGTGAAAATTATGGAAATTAATTTTTTTTGAAGATTTTCAAAATTGGTGAAGTGTTAATAGCTTTTTTACAGAATAATCAGAACTTCTAAGGGTAATGCGTCTATAAATTATATAAAAAATCATCAGAGCTTCCCGATAAAGTCTAGTGCTTCCTTATCTTAGGAAGGTAAGAAACCAACATGTTTGATTGAAAATCCAGTGTGTAAGAAGAAGAAGAATTTCTTTCTCTTAAGAAAAACAGAGAAAGCGGTCAAAACTTTCATTGGAATCTCACATTTTTGGATTGGATATTTAATACAAAATTTGATAAAAGTCCATCCCAGTTGCTCGGATTTTGCCCGATTTTATTCACTTTATTTTGGAATTAAAAAAAAATAAATAAATTAGGTTGTTAAAATATTTTATTTATGCGTCTAAAACGAATTTATTGAGCAATTTTTCTAAAATAATTCGTGAATGATAGTTTGGAAGCCTTTACGATTTTAAATCCGCTGTTGAGTTTTGATAAAAACTTTTTTTTTTCAAGTTTTTGTTTGTGATTTTTGTTGAGTAATTATTGGGTTTTAACCAAATTTGCCCGGATTTCTGGTTGTCAATTTTGAAATCGAATGCCCAGATTTTTCCAGGTTTTTAGATGAAATTGTCCGGCTCGGAAATATGCTGAACCTATGGCAACCTTAGGATAGATGTATTGAATACAGCAAAATTGTCAGAAATTATAGGCACTAAAAGTCAGTATTATAAACTTATTTTTTTTATATCGACGTGATTTTTAAATTTTGTAAATCTAGACTGATTTTTTTTTCAAAATGAATTTAAAATCATAAAAATTTATCAACATTTGTTTTCAGGGGAATGCTAACGAATTACAGGTCGAATATCCTCGGAAAAAATCTGAACGAATATTTGGCGAACTGCTTTGGAAGGTTACGAACAAATAAACCTTTATTTTTAAAGTCAACCCTGGGCTTTTATAGACAATATTATCGGATTCAGCGCTTCCAAATAAAACAAAAATCCTATTTGAAATTCTCCGTCAGATTTTGTGAAAGTGTGAAAGGGTAGAGAAAGAACATCGTGAAATGTGTTCGATTAAAAAAAATCGTTTTGAATTTTTCACTTTTCACTTTCTGAAAATCGGAATGTTCATGAATAAGGCAAAAAATATTCGGGAAAATGTGGGATGCCAATAACAAGATATAAGTGGCCACCGCAGATTTGGATTCCAAGTGCTGAGTTAATTCAAAATCAGTTTTTAAAATTGTGCCTTCATACCGCAATTCATACAAAGCCACTGTTTCGAACATGATGTAAAGAAAACTTACCAAAATATTTTATGTTAAGTGCAAAAGAAAGTAAAAAAAAAACTTCATATGAAATTGTTGCCAAATATTTGTACCAAACACGAATTTGGTTTTAAGGTTTTTTGGAAATTTTTTAAAATATTCAATATAAGTTTGGTCGATCTTTGAAAGATCGATCTTTTCAACTCAGATTTTCGATTTTTTTTGGATCGAATCTTTAGAATGGATTAAATCGGTTTATTTTCGATTCGATCTTTCGATCTTTTGGGTTCCTTTCCTCGCTGAGCCGAGACATTTAGATCCAATTTTGACTACCGATTTAATGTCAAACAGTGCCATCTGTTGAGCATCTAGACTAAGTTTACTAGATTATTAACCGAATATTTAATACTAAACTTGGGAATTGGTGTGTGCTGGCCCGGTTGCGTGGATTTCATTGAAAAAAAAAACGCCCCGTTTTGCCCGGATTCATTCAATTTATTTGAAAAACCAAACAAAAAACTCAAATTGAGCTTTTCTAATGTTTCATTTTTGCGGCCAAGAAACGAAATTTTAAGCCAAAAGTACGATTCAAGTCTTCTGATGGCTTTATATAAAAAACTTTTTTTTTTTAATTTTCTGGGTTTTGGGTTGAAAATTTTGAATTTACGTACTCGGATTTTGCCAGGTTTTTAGATAGAATAGAACGGCCCGGATACGTGGAGGGAAAACTTTGACAACCTCAATCACTTCGATATCAGAGTGGGTTTGGCTTTTGTGGAGTTTTTTTTATGCAGATTTCAATAACTCATGAGTACCTTAATTGAAACGTTAATGAAAGTAGCCCTCCCTTTTTAACACTGGAAAAAATCGATCTATCAGAGATCAATCTATAAAAGATCGATCTTTCAGCTTCGATTTTTTTACTGTTTTACTGAATCGATCTAGGAGACCGATCTTTTCCTGAAGATTCCTGAAAAATCCTAATTTAGTATTTCATACGCATGCAATCACCAAATTTGAACAATTGGGGTGAAACTGTGCACCCATGTTAATTTTATTTAATCACAAGCTAATCCCGTACTGACTCCGTTTCGCATTAATTTTTAATATGTGATGAGAAGTTTGCGTTTGAAAGGTTAATGAGACGTCAATATTGCATAGAATATTAAAGACTATTTATGAATGACCCTCCTGCTTGTCTATCAAATTGAAATTCGAAATAAGAAATTGATTGACCGTCGAAAAGAACACCTGTGTACGAATTTTTGTAATAACGAAAATATTGCAAAGATTAAAAAGTTAGTACGACCTCTTTTTCTGTCATCTGATATTAAATTTGAAATCAGGTATAGATCGTCCGTGTTGTAAAACTCCCGTGCTTTAATTCTCGTTCCGATCCGATGCAAAGTAACAAATTTGAAATCCATCTTTTGTCACTTGGAGTTAAAATATTACGAAGGGGGGGATAGTAAAAAATAATTAAAATTTTCAATAAGCTGGAACAAATCAGACAAAATCTTGTTGGCAACTAACTTGCTTACAATCTTACTGTAAAAAAGGTGAAAGAATTCGTCCATCGTCCACAGTTTGATTTTTGGTCATTAAGCTGTTTGAATTTTTGAGTAAGTTTTTGAAAATTTTCAACAAATCACCTAAAACTTTATTGTTGTTCTGGCCTTATTGTAAAAACATTAAAAAGTTAATACAGACGACCTCATTTTTTGTCGTCTGACTCAAAACTTCAATTCAGGAAACGATTTTCCGTTTTATTAAACTCCCGTTTTTAAATTGTCGTTTCCATCCCATTTCGTCGACCTTTGTTCAAAGTTTTACACATGAAATCGATTGCTTGTGCTTTAAAACTCTCATGTGCAAATTTTACTTGAAATGCGATGCCTAATCACGAAAATATTGCGAAAACAATGAACAATTAGTATGGAAGACCTCTTTTTCCTACCTCCGATCCAATATTGAAATCGTTTGTCTGTCCCTCTAAAATCTCGTACACAAAATTTCATCTAAATCTGATGCATAATCACGGCAACAAAAAAAGGAAATTTTTAATCTTTATATAGATAAACTTCTCCTAGCAAACATTAAATCGCATTAGAAATGATAGCTCAAATCGTTAACAATGTTAATGCGAATCGCAATTCCTACCAAATAAGTAAACGATCGTAAAAATCGTTACTTGAGTTCGGTATAATTCGGATATGATAAAATGTCCGCCATGTTTGCAAATTTGTTCTCCCGGGCGGGATTCAAGTAAAAAAACAACCTCGGTTTTCTCTCCGCGATAAGCAGTGCAACATATTGCTAAAAATCCGATGGTTCATTTGGAAAAATTCTCCAATGAGAGAAGTAGCAAATATTGTCGCTGGCAACGGTTTTCATGCATTGAGAGCAAAACTTGCGCTCTCTCGCATACTTTCATGATGTACGAATAATGTGTTGAATATCGTCCAATTTGTACAATTTTTATCGCTTAAGCCAGAAATTAAAATTATGTATGTTTATGTCCTCCACTTTGGTAGGTGAACGCTGTTTTTTTTAGAGATTTTTGCAATGACTCTAAAATGTATATGAAACGTATAACAAAGTTTGGTGCGAAACATACCTACAAAAATGTATGCTGGGTAACTGGTCACGGTATTTTTATATAATTTAATCTTTTAGCTAAATTTTATCGGATGGTATGATATTTCCATCCTAAATAATGTTTTTATGAGAGATTTTTAAAGATTTTGTTCTGCTAATCCGATTGATAGGTATTACGGAATCTCGTTAAAAATACTAACAATATCTTGTGCCTGTATTCTGTTGAATAAGAGAAATTTGATCATTCTAACGAAGTCACAGTCTATACCAAGATTTAGAGCTTTCATGGGTACCGATTCACCACATTTTATGTTACTTGAGTAGCTTTTGAGGAAAACTAAATCGCAAGAAAATTTACAGGTTGAGAAAAATTTTACGGTATTATACATGCTATCATCTGAATAACTTTCCAATGACATATGCACGTGATTGTTTTTCCATCGCAAAACTTTACAATAGAAGGTGACATAAAAATTGCCGAAGGCACTGAATATGGATCGTTCTGCCTGGGTTCTGAACAATAACAAACCCCCCGAATGTATAATCATAAGTAGTAGGGCATTCGAAGTGTTACACCACAATAATGGGAGCCTTTTTCCAACCCACTCGATCGAAAAGTGGGACAGTAAGTAACATACAAACATAAACCTAGCGAGAAAATCCGTCGGCTTCTGAATGTTTCCTGTCAGACCCTGAAGACACCAACAACGAAATGACAACAACAACAATGGATTCATAAATTTTAAAATTATGCCTTTGCGCGTGAGAGAGTGCGAAGGTGAACATATTTTGCTGCTGAAGGTGGAGGAGGTTTTTCCTCGAAACAACATTCGATGCCATTTCCATTGAGAAAAACTTCGTGCTGCTGGCAAATAAAGATGCACATATAAATAAGTAGTTCACTCAAATAGTAATCATATCTACTGCTGGCAAACACACATATCGAGCCCCGTATGTATTAGCCATGACAGAATTACGCAATATGGACGCCCATCATCCTCATCAGAAACAACATCATCATCATCATCACTAGCTAACTAAACCTCTTGACTAGGATGAAGGTTTAGTTAAAACTATAAGAAAAAGATGTTGCTGCAATTGTTTGTGGTGCAAATCTTATGTTACAGTTTTCTCGCGAGACATAATTACGATAGAAGCTACCATGCCGGTTTGATGCATCTGGTTTTGGCTTAGTGTTTGGCAGCTGCGGTTGCAACGAAAGAGGAGGCAAAACAGTATGGCAGCTTTATTAGTACAAACCTCTTCGTTCTCCATTAAAATTAGCGGTTAGTTGCTGCGAGTTGCTTCCATTTGGGGCGGTGATAGTAATCTGTTTCAACGTTTTTATGAGAAACAACTTCATCGAGAATCTAACTTGGAAAACATAAACTTACTCAAATCTCGTCGTTACTGCCAACAAGACGAGAGAGTTCAAGAACATTTTTCGATCCGCCAAGAAGTAATAACTGAATTTTATGCGTATTTCGCATGTCTTGGGTACCGTTTTATGGCGGCAACTACCAGAAGGCAGAGCTATCGAAGCCGGAAATAATGACCGTCGCAAATCGCCTTCGGAATTTGCCAGAAGCCATGTTCTCGGTAATTAAGATACAAGGTATATCTATCTAACATAGGTAAAGATGTTCGGAATCGAACGGTTCTTCTCCGAGACGACGACAGTCTTCTACCGGGGCGGCCCCATAGGCAATCGGGATGTGGCCCATGGCCAAGCCAAGTCAAACCGCCATCAATGATGCTGCTGATGCTGCCGAGAGGGTTCTGTCATTCACATGCTGTTCGTGAGTCGTGAGTGCATAGTTAGTCTGCAGAATACATTCTTGTGCCAGGGGGGGTTTTCGGCCTGTTGCTTATTTTTATTTTATACGTGTTCCGCGGACGGAAAGAATGTTAATTACCACTTTTGGTGTGGAACGACATCGAGAATAAATTCATAGGAATTTTTTTTAACGAATCACTTCTTTCTGCGAAAATTTTATAAGAAGAAGAAATTCTTAGTATACTAGCTATATTTTTAGAACAATTTCGATTGTTGTTTTGCTTCAGTATTATATTTTTTTTTTTAAATAAAATGGATTCAACGCCTGAAGCAAGTTGTTACAATCTGCGCCTTTAATTGGAATTCAAATTTTCACTTAAATTATTTAGTCTGTTTTCACAATAATTGTGTATGCACGAAGAAAAATCTTCTATGTCGTCAGTCAAAACACGCATCTGTTTAGCAAACATTCTTTCGTAATTTTGTCCAGAAATGATTTAGAAGTACCAGCCAGCTATAAAAGTTCATAACCAATTTGAGGATTATCTTATAGAGAATTCGTTTTCAAGTGGTGGTGCACCGGGGCACTACCGGTAGTGCACTTTTTGCTGTTTTCATGCTCGTTTTCACGAAGTGCACCATGGTGCACTGGTAGTGCACCATAAAGTGGACGGAGGAACACTCTGAAAATATTCGGTGTTGCTTGCGCTTTCACCAATACTATCATGAATTTTGAAGGCACGTGCTTCCCGATGTAAACAAATATCAGCTGGTTGGTTTATTTCTATACCGCAAAATTGCGTTCAAGCTGTTTTCTTCTCTTTACTATCCCGCAGAACGGAAACTTGTTCCGGATTCAATACCCGTGCCGTTTCCAACAGAGGCGGAGAATGTCACCTAGATGGCACGTTCCAAAGCAAACAACGCTCCCAAGAAGAAATGTGCCCAGAAGGCTTGCTGCAATCGGTTCCAGGCGATGCCGAAAAAGAGCAGCAAATCCGAGTGCAAAGAGGCCTTGGTGGAATCGCCCAAACCCAAAAGTTTTCTTGTTCGGGAGGGTCCTATAAGTAGGTCTCCACAGCAAGAAGCGTTCACCTGCACCGAAGCTACTCTGCTACAAGCCAGCTTTAGGGCGACGATGCTCGGTTGCGCCAAGTCCCGGATTCCCACCCGTTGCCCTTCAAAAATGGTAGTTCGAGACTACACCCGCATTGGGAGCTTGAATTTCGTTCGTTTCGGTCTGTTAGCAAAACTTTCTCCCCCGACTTCCGCGATCCGAGTTCGCCATTTTGACTTCCAAGAATTTTTTTTGTAATCTGAAAAAGGAAATAGGTACTCGAACGAAGATGAGATTTGCGAGGAATAAACGTTCAAAATACCGGAACTTTCAAGCTGGGGTAACTGCAGTCTAGCAGCAGCAGCAAGCATAGACCGCCCAGAATCAGCCGGCATTGCAGTTATCATCAGAGCCAGAGGCGAATCTACCAAGCAAAATAAATCTGAAATATTCACAATTCAACATAATATATAAATTCATGCTAAAAGTTTCATATTATTTAAAAGACAATGATCAATTAAAGTAAATTTCATTTCAATTTTCGAAGTCAAACGAAAACAAATACCAGCTGTAATGGATTTTTGACAGCTTGATGTTTTCTGTTGACACTGACGATTTCACGCACACCAACAAAGGTGAGTGCAAAACTCGATTCATGCTCGTTTTCAGCGTGGATGGTGCAACACTTTCGGGTGGTGAAAACGAATACGGTATTAGTGACAACATTCTTGATTGTTACTATGAGGGGTGACGTTTAAATCTTAATTGCAAGCAGTTTAAGTCATTAAGCAGCAGCAAGCAAATGCAACATTGACAGGGTGGCTAGCGAATCGGGAAATCCGGGAGAACCGTGAAAAATCCGGAAATTTCAAATCAAAACCGGGAAAATTCTTTGTGGATCATTTTCCCCCTATATTAACCAATAGCATTCTAAAATTCATTCGTATTATTTTTTTTTATCAAATGCGATATAAAATTGATATCTAAATTCCATGGAGAAAATATGGGCAAAAGTCAATAATTTCTTGAAAAATCGAGATTTTTAGCTCAACTCATACTTTTTAGTGCTCTGAATGTTCCAAATCCACAATATATTGAGTTTTTTTTTTGTTAATTTTCTTATTTTTGACATTTACAAATTTACAAATTTTTTACAAGCGTCAAAAGCGCGAAGAACTTATCTCACATATGTTCGAATAATTATTTTTTTCACAAATAAATTCAATTTTTAATCTTTGAGAGTCGGAAATTCATAAGATTATGCGGGAAAAATTGCGAGAAAACAGAAAAAATCAAAATGTGTAGCCACCATGATACATGGTTCATTAATAAAATGCCCAAAAGGTAGAATGAGATACCAAATGTTTGTGTGATTCTATTTAACATTTTGCGCTTTTACTGGTAATCGCATTTTTTATTGATTAAAAAATTAAAAAACACAGATCGTAAAAAATGTATGAGCTACGAATCACATTAAGAAATTTTCAAATTTGAAAAAGCAAATTTGAAAAACAAATTCAAGCCTTAGAATTTCCCAAATATGTATTAGAACTTGAAATTTAAAATTTGAATTAAGATATTCAAATTTTCTGGTTGGGTTGCAAATTCAGTCCGAAGTCAATTTAGATTAAACTCTTAGAACTCAGGCTCAGGCTCACTCAGTATTCAAGTCATTGATCAAAACAAAATTTTGAAATAATAGGGGTTATAGAATTTAGCGGATTCTGTTCTCAAAATTACAGAGATAAACATTAAATTAGAATATCCATCAGTATTAATCAGTTAAAATTCGAATCATTAATTCAAACTCAAAGTTGTTAAATTTTGATTTATAGATTCTTAACTCATCCGAAATTTATCGTTGATGATTATACTTAAAATTTTAGAGTTCAGAAGCCAAAGCTCAATAGTCTAATTCTGTGTGCCATAAAGTAATTTTTAATTGGAACATCACCGTTTTAATTAAATCGAAAAAGTGATGACAAATTATCAAAAAATCAAAATATGTACTGAACTCAAAGTTGGTGATTTTCTTCATCCTTTGTTTAAACTTTTTTCTGTAAAAATTCCTACAAACAACGTAGACAGAATATTCTTACGTTTGACATTGAAAAAAGGCTTACATATTTTGGTTTAAAAAACCCTGAATCACTTTCATGTATTTCAGAACTTGGAAAATCATAAAATCACGATCGAAAAAACCGGGAAAAAACCGAAAATTTGAAAATGGAAACTCGCTGGCCACCCTGCATTGAATGAAATTTTCGGACATTATCGACGTTTGATAATTTTTATCCCAAACCAACACAGTTGAAATGGTTATAAGGTAGTTTAATTTTTTTCTGGATACGCTCAAACTGTTGTAAATATATTGTGTTTTCGTTCTTTTATCACATTTGTAACAAAGTATGAGGGATATAGTATTACTTTTAAGTATGTTTTTTACTGTTTTGAGACTTAATTTTCCTGTATTTTGTGTGATTTATCTTGACTGCTTTATGCACTAAGCCTACAATTGGTTTTTTTTCTTGTTTTAAAGTAAACTTACTGGATTTGAATACAGATGAAGACCTTTTCGCTCTGCTATGTTCAATTAGATGGATGTCTAATAACGCATTGAAAGAGTTTAACAAAGAGTGGTCCAAAGTTTTGACCACCGAACCGCTCCAATGTTTACTTCTTCCATTTTTGCCAACTGATTAAGCGAAAAGTTGAGGAAAGTCCAACAATATTTTTTAACTTTTCTGGGAAAATGCGTCTAATTGTCACAAAAATTATGAAAACTGAAGCTCACAATAAACTAAGGTTGCCATAAATTTTTCAGCAAGTATCCGGGCCGGACAATCCGGGCAATTTTTTTTTATAAAAAACCTGGTGAAATCCGGACATTTCATTTCTAAATCGAGACCGAAAATCTAGGCAATATCCGGGCAAATTTTTTCAAAACCCAAAAATAATTCAACACAAATCAAGATAGAAGAATAGAAAAAAAAAAATAATTTTTTCATCAAAATTCAAAAACAAATTTGAAATCGTATTTTAGACTTCGAAAAATCATTTCATGATTATTTTTGCAAAATCTGCTCAAATTTTTTTGTTTTTGTGGCTAGATAAAAAAATTGGCATCACAATTTATTTTTTTTTTGTTGTATTTGCCAAATAAAGTGAAAAAATCCGGGCAAAATCCGGGCATTTTTCAATGAAATCCGGGAAACCGGGCCGGGCCGGACTGTTCTAAAATTGTGTATCAAATATCCGGGCAATCTGGCAACCTTACAATAAACAGAGTTCTAAGTTGAACTGTAAACAACAACACACAGCAGAAATTAGCTAACTGGAAATCTAATAACGCATTGGATAGAGTTTCCTAAAGAGCTGGCAGCGAGCAAAATAAATATCCGTTAAATTTTGTTTTGGTTGGAATAGAACAGGCTTTAGAAGATAGATTGAACTTTTTATACCTACTTAACTGATTATAAATAAGTTTTTTTTATTGTAATTTGTCAGGCCTATTTTAGGAGGGGACTTTGAGTTTTAATTGCATAGGGTACTAGATTGGGTTCATTTACTTAAATCGTGATACAATCATCATACATTAAATTTGTCCAGAAAACGAATTTTATATTGTCGAGTATTGAGAATTATTGCATTGTTAGATTGACCTACGTTATGGGTGATTTATCTTAGATAAAAACATTTGGATGAAATTTGAAATCATATCAATCAATCTATGACATATAAAATTATAGTTACCATGTACCAACCTAAGTATTTGTATGACAAATGACAAATCTCAATTTAATTCAGGAATTATTAGGCCAGAACAAATTTCAAATCCTTCTTTTGTCACTCGGAGTTGGAACATCGCGAGGAGGGCGACAATAAAAAATAATGCGGAAAACAAATAAATTGGAATAAATTGCATACTATATCATTGCGCAAAACCTATAAATCAAGTAATTTTAGTAATTTTTTATTGAAAAATTCAATTAAACTAAGAATTTAAAATGTGAAATAACTTCCATCACCGCCCAAAATTTGTTTCTTAGTCTTGTAATTTTTCGGATATTTGAATTTTTTTTTTCAAAATGTACACTAAATACTTCAAACTTCATTTATTCTCCCCTTCGGGTTTTTTTTTGGAAATTTCGAATGGGAGGGGGGGGGGGGAGGGGGTGCGGGGTGACAATAGAAGAATTTGATATTTGTTCCAGCCTTATTATCCTAAATAATATTTTAAAATTCATATCTTAAAAGGGGATCTTATATCTTACACCTATAACAGGGATGCGCAACCTTTTGAAGCAATGTGGGTCAATTTGGATTTGAAATCTTTTCAGCTAGCCGCACTCAAAATAATATTTATTAATAGTTTGAGAGTTTTACGTCATTTTTTTTATAATTACAAATTTTTGACTAAAACAAAATTAAGAAAACAACACAAATTCATGTGTTTAAAGAAAACCTTAATTTAATAGAGTTTTTTCAAAAACAAGCCAAAATTGATTAGGTACATCACTTAATCTTCATTAATAAATTGATTGATTGATTAATAATTCAATTTTTTTTTTTTGAACTTTTTCACGAACACTCATTCTCCCAAACAGAATTATCAGATCATCACCCCCCTTTTTTTTTTAATAAAAACGAAAATTTTGAAGAGGTTTCTAAGATGCGTAAAAAGGTTTTAACCGATTTCTAGGAAAAAACTTTGTTCGAATTGATGGTACTATTCATCATCACTCCAATTAAAAGTTCAATGGGGCTAAACCATAGCGATTACTTATAGCGATATTTTTTTGGAAATCGCTATTTTCTCTAATAGACTTTAAATTTTTTTTTCTAAGCGCATTTTCGGAAAGTTTTTTCACAATTAAAAGTTTGTCCTTGAAGATTCGATTTTTTTGGTAGAAATCCATTTAAGTTTTAAAGTTCCGTATAAAATCATTGCATTGTAGCATGTTAAGCAAGGATCGCGTTCAGAAAATTCAAAATTTTACTTGATTTACATTCTTGATTTTAGATTTTTTTTACAGATTTCATAGATTTTCTTAATTTGAAGCGCTGATGTGGTCTAGTGGAGGGATAGGCTTTCTAAAGCTGATGCATGAAAATGTTATTACTTTGTCAAACTGGATTGCTTATTTACAAGTAATTGTTATGCCTCAACTCATCTATGATCCCACTAACGGACTTAGAAATGTCTGTTATCATCTGTCCTATTAATTTTTTGTTTGCTCTTTGGATCCGACGAGCATGGATGGATGTAAATTGTTAATGGTAAAAAAATATTAAGGGTAAAATGTAATCCGAACAAAGAAACTTCATATAAAACAATTTGCCGATCAATAATAATAAGTCTATAACTTTCCCAAAACCCATTAAATGCTCAAAATTTAAGAAAAAAATAACAATTTGAATGCCACTACAAACAACTGAAGGGCCTATTTCTACTGATATATCAATTTTGTTAATTGTTACGGATTTATATTTTAGGCCTTTTCAACATTTTTGACATCTTTAGTATTTTTAACTTTTTGAAATTTTTGACATTGTTGTCATACATTTTTGTCATTTTTATTTCCAATAGCTTCAAACTTCTACTAAGTTTAGTCGGTCTATGGATGAAATATTATTTCAAATTTCAAAAAAAAAACCTCATGTGCAATGTATAGCCTCTAACTTCAGCTTTTTGAACACTAAAGGAATTCTTCTTCCTTCAAGATATCCAACAAAAAATGATGTAAAAACTACAGCATTTTCTCACAAAAAAGTGAATTATTGATATAACAATAATTGAACAATGATCTTTGTCCATGTCCCATCAAAAATATCTTAAAAAATGAGAGTCTATTTTCTAATTTAATTGGATGTTTTCATCGGAATATGTTCAATTTTATAGGACTCCTAAAGAGCTTTTAACAACAGAGTTAGACAGTGAATTATCTCCATTTTTTCTAATGAAATTGTTCAATAGGTAATTATGTTTTCAGGAAGGCCATTTATCATGATTGCTTTCCAGGTAGATCACCATAAAACACAGAGCCAACGAATTATTAGAACCTTATTTAAGTGCTCTTTCGGGAGAATGTATAATTATTTTCTCCGCAAAACATATACCCCGTTCGATTTGTTGAAGTAATAATTAGAAGTTTCGACACAAGCCAAAATAAACAACAACCGTTTCAGTTACCTTCGCCCATCCACTTACTGGAAATGGACCTTAGCCAGCAGCAGACAGAGGTCACGAGCCAGTCAGTACAGTCTATTAAAACCTTTTCCATCTCTTTTGCAACAATCCGGGCTCTCGACCGCCAAATGGTAAACGGTTTGGGAAGTTAATCATTTGCATGCTCGCTCGCTCAATAAACAGTCTTGGACTTGAAGTGGTGAACTGTTTTGTGGTTCAATTGTGGCGTCCTTGATGGTTCGTTCAAATGCACGCAACTGGTACCGAACGTCGGTAGAGGTAATTGCAACGAAAAACGACCTTCAAAAAAGCCAGACCCTAGCCTAGCCTAACCCACTTTGGGGTATGATTTTGGTGCCTTTTTATTCTCCTTTGCGCGGGTCTCGCTTATTGCCAAGGGTAATGGTAGGCAACCATTCAAAATAATTGAAAGGTCGTTACCTTTCTCTCCTAACTGGATTGCTAAAATAGTTTTCCCGGTTTAACGTGTTCGGAATCTGGCCGCACTTCCCGATCCATTAAACGACGAACTTGCTAGTTATTTAAACTATTCGATAGATCGGCCATAGAACTTTGTGTGCTATTTTAAAACCGTCTTTGTCGGGCGTTAATCCCATCTCATTAACTTCGTCGTATCAAACGATGAGTAGCGGCTTTTCTCGAATTCTGTGCGCTTGCTAGAGCGCATTAAACTCGACGGAAAGAATTGCCGGTTTGCAATCAATGACGTAGAATGGGGTCTTTTTTTTTTATTAGTTGTTAACCCAGGTGGTAAATCCATTTTACGGATTGCATTCCAAGGCACGGCGAGCCACCGCGTCCCCCCAGTTTGCTACTCTGGGTCCATGGGTGCAATTGGACGACTCATGATACAATGCTAAGGAGCACTGTACCCCCTACGCCATAAAGTCCACCTGGGGCCACTGACCTTTGTTCCCACCTCGAACTGTTTGACACACTTTGCTTCAATAGTGGGAGGTCATTTCGCGCTAGTGCGCTCCAAGGCAATACTCGTTTCCGAACCCTCTGATAGCATAGCCTCATTCTAACACAACTCGATGCGCGACCCCTCCTCTGACGAGTTAGGACCCGACATCTCATCGTGTGAATGAGGTCCCCACGTAGCGCAACTACTAACTTTGTGAATCCAGTCCAAGATCCAGAAACACAAAGCGAGTTGTCGACGGCACTTTCTCTGTTCAAACACGCGGGTAGGGGGGGTAAGCCCCCTAGGCCACGTGTAGGACTCAGACTCCTCCGAACTCACAAATAGTGTTGACTTAAGTCACCACCCAGCGCAACTACCCGATCTTCAAGTCGGGCGCTTCACCACCCGAAGCGCAGATCGGGCTATAGAACGCCCTCATCAGGTCACACTCGCGGTTCGGGCGCATCAATTCCCGAAACGCGTGTCGAACCCTGACACCTCCGGCAGAATGTGCCTCTCGGACACTGACGTGTAAACACGTCCCTAAGTGATCGGCCCACCATTGGCCACCACTTTGCGCATCTACTCATTTTGCGAGACGGGTCTATACCCACCGAAGCGAAAAACAAGTTGGGGATCGCTCTCCCTCCGGTCGCATCCGCATATCAGGGTCATGACCCCCCGACAGCGTGTTGGACCATCACACTCACACCCAAGTACTGGTACCTAAGTACCCGGGTGCACCACTTCTTCCGCGCGGGTTTGGCGGGACCCGTCGACGGCCTCTAGTGGGTTTGGTGTAGTTCTCTTGGCCGTACATCTGCAATACGCCGGACTTGCAGACACGTTTCCACTCTGCACCACGGGGAGGTGGAACTACGTCGCAGAGCACGTAGAATGGGGTCTAATCGTGGTTGATCGCTAACATCTCGTTACTTTTTATGCTGATTACCGCGACCTTTTTTAAGCATTTGGGTCAGGAGGAGTTGAGTGGTCAATTTTGTTGGAGGCAATTTCTCATTGAATGGGAAAAATTGAGCTGTTTTGTATGCCTCCTGACGGTTAACAACTGTGTTTGAACTAAATATGTTATTCTTGTTCTATGTCCTGTGTTCTATGTTGTGGTTGTTTAGGGGTTTAACCTCCTCCCATGGCGATTTTTTCTTAGTAAAATTTTCATCATAGTGTCGAAAATTACTTGATCACAAAAGGTGTTTAAAAATAAGTGTTAATAAGCAAGTCAAAAATTTGGCTCCCCTCCGGCGGAATTTACTCTTTAATCGCCCTAGGCTTGAGACATTTTACGACACGACACTGACGTTCATGAATTGAAACTAACTTCTAATTGTAAATTTGGATTTGCAATTCAACTAACCTTTTGTATTGAAACTCTAAATTTAACGTACAAAAACCCTCGTCCATATAAACTTTTCAATATTTTTGCGATATTGACGTTATTATTCATCGGATTGAGAAGAAAAATTGCACTCGGATGTTTTTAGGGAGGGGCAATCGATTGCCGGTATAAAATTTTGTGTAAGGGGTCAGCCAAAGGGGTCGTCCGTATTCACTGTTCGCTATTTTTGCGATATTGACGTTATTATACATCGGATTCAGATGAAAATTGGTATACGAGAGTTTCGAATGATAAACAATCGATTTCAGGTATCGAATTTAGTGTAAAGGGTCGGCAAAAGTGGTCGTCCATATTAACTTTTCAATAGATTTGTGATATTGACGTTATTATTCATCGAATTGAGAAGAAAATTTTTGCTCGGATATTTTTAGGAACATGCAATTGATTGCCGGTATCAAATTTTGTGTAAGGGATCAGCCAAGGGGGTCGTCCATATTGACTGTTCGCTATTTTTGTGATATTGACGTTATTATACATCGGATTGACGTGAAAAATTGTACATAGGAATAATTAAGGACGAACAATTATTCCAATTATCCAATTTTTGGTCAGCGGTCGGCCAAAGGGATCGTCCATATTATCTTTTCACTGTTTTTTGCGATACTGATGTTATTATGCAATGGATGGTTTTGGAAATTTGCACACGGGAGTTTTGAGGGAAGGGCAATAGATTTCAGAAATCAAATTTCGTAAAAGAGGCCACCGATCTGCAATGATCGAGTCGAAATTTATACACGGGGATTTGGACGGTCAATTGATTTCTGATTTCAATATTTGTCTTCCATATTAACTGTTAAATTTGCTTCAGCAACAATTAAGTGAGTTTGAATTGCATCAAGACGAAAATTCATATACGGGTATTTTTTTTTGGCACGGTCAATTGATTTCTGATTCAAATTTAGTAGCAAACGACAGAAAAAGTGATCGAACATATAACGTGTTTCACATTTTTGCAATGATTGCTCAACAATGCATTCGAAAATGCGTCTGGACATATTCTAAATTGAAATCGAAACGGAGTTCGTATGGGATTAGCTAGTATCTTAATATTAAATAATTGATGATCATTTATAAATAAACTCTATTTCTTGTGGTAGTAAATTCGACTGGAAATATGTTTTTTCGAGAAGTTTTTTCGGCTTGTAGACTTGTTTTTAGCAAAAACGACGTATTGATTTACATTTCAAACGTTTTGATCCCTATTGGATCTTCTTCAGGGACTAAAATAATGGTAATCTGTCTTATGTTTTTCCGCAAACATCTGTACGCAGTAAGTCGATGCATTACACCTTATATCTAAAAACACGAATTCAATTTCATTATTCGGAAATCAGATCAAAAGACAGATATACACGATCAGCCGAGTCGACACTCACAAGAAAACGGCATATTTTCGGTAAGAAAGCATAAATAACGATTAGCAGAACTAACTAAATAGACACTATTTTTAGTCCCTGAAGAAGATCCAATAAGGATCGAAACGTTAGAAACGTAAATTAATACGTCGTTTTAGCTAAAAACAAGAATGCAAGCCGAAAAAACTCCTCGAAAAAAAACCAATAAGTTCTTCATAACTTTTTTGGACACAAAGTACAACAATTAGTTTCGAGTACAACATGTCAACGACTATCCTGAAGCGCACAGTGATATAACTTTGGACAGCAAGCTCAATTTTTTCAGCATATTTCCACAGTAGCCAAAGGTTTTTCGGTTCTTGGCTTCATACGACGGAGCACGCAGTATTTCAACGATTTCTATAGTCTGAAATTGTTGTATTGTGCTCTTGATATCATTTTGTTCGGAAGAAACATGAAAAATCAATTTTTCATCAATAACTTTAGTTCTCATCAGTCGATTTCTTTTTATTAAAACAAAAATAATGACAAATATTTCATCCGAAGACTGCATATCGATTAGAGTTAAGATAAAAATGTCATTATACATTGAAAATGGGCTAACTTTTTTAAGATGGTATTCATCTCTGTTAATAGGGCGTGAATACGTTCGACCTTCCGACCTCATTAACAGCTGAATACCAGCCTTAAAAAAAGTTAGCTTAGCCCAGTTTTAATGCCTAACAAATTTTTTAATCTTAAATCTAATCGATATGAATTCTTCGGATGAAATAATTGTCATAACGTGGGCTTTAAAAATAACCATATTCAAAAGAAATCGATCAAAGGGAGTTTAAAGTTATTGATGAAAGACTGGTTTTCCATGTTTCTCCCGAACAAAATGTCTCAAAATCCCATATAAATTTCAGGCTACATGAGCGACACCTTCCCCTAATCCGATCTGGTCAAATTTGGCATGAGATCTAGTACAAGGCCTAGGATCAATTTTACCCTGCAGCGCATAACTTTTTCAAAAGTCGGGTCATTTGTGGCACTCTAGTAAATACCTTGGCAAAATCTGAAAGTTTTCAACAATATTTGGGATATATCCAAGAAAATCTGGAATAACGACGATCAAAGCATAACGCGATACTTTCCAGAACTATCCAGCACGGTCTACAGTGAAAGATACTTGATACACCTAAAATATTTTACTGAAATCTTACTTTTAAATATTTTATGAATGGTCCTATATCAGTTGAAAAATTTTAGTTTGATATTATTTAAATTTATAAAATAAATATTCGGCCAAAAATTGGGCCTAAAATTTTTTTTTACCAAGTTTTTAATTTTTCAGTACTTAATAAAATTTTTATTATTTCAGTTATTGTTCTGTTATTTTAAGTGATGTTGTTTTAAAAAATCGAACGGAGTTCGTATATTTAAAAGATGATTCACTGAATAATAAGCAGTAACTGTCGACATAATCCACAGTGAAACTTAAAAATCTGGTTATATGAAATAGATTAGGTTGTTAAAATTCCAAAAGATATACGTTGAGAAAATGTAATGACGGTAAAATAACATTGTAATTTTAACAACCAGGTACTTTCATAACGCAACATTACATAGAATACACGGACAAAGTTTGAAGTGTAACTAGTAAGTCGCATATGGAAAAACTCCATTACACTTGCCCCACAGTGTCTTATAATAAATATTTTCAGCTCACTTGGGCGAAACGTCTGCGAAAACATGTGCCTTCCCAAATGACCGGGATTTTCTCGTCAGTCGACGACGTCGTCGAGGCGCGTGCATCCGGCATGAAAACACCAACCGACAGCCGAGCTTGCAGTAGCTCTCCCCACACAAAGTCGCATTAACAGCAGCGCAGTGTAGTGCGTCCAAGCGTTTAAAAACTTCTTTCGATATGTAATTACGAAAAATAAATAAAACTTGACACAAACAGTTTGATGGTATTATAGTTGAACCTTAACGTACCGCAGAAATAAGTAAGTAACTAGTAGCTGCCGTCGCCGGAGATGCAAGAGACTCGCAAAAAATGGCAGCGGAAAACAAATAGAAACACTTGCTAAGCGCCAGCCCGTAGAAAACTTCGTCGGGGTCTCAACCCAACTCAATATTATGCGCGAGTGAAATCAACAACGTTTTACGCCTCAGAACTTGAGTAGTGTTGCAGCACGGTTAAATTGAAACCGAAAAAATAAGTCGATCGACTTAGCGAATGGATACAGAAACACATTTTTGAATGATTAATAAGGACAATTTAATCGCCGTTAATTGCCACTTGGAGACCGAATGTGTATACTACCTACTAGTACTTTAAAGAAGTGTTTTTCATCGATCGAAATTTGTGTTTTTCTAATCCCTGCTTAGCATTTTACTTGGCGCTAGTTTTTCACCCGGCGGCGCGGTACTATTTTATTTTTCGCGAAACACTCTCGCAAACCAGGCAAGTCAGGCGTAATCGAAGCTGACATGTAGTGAGAGCTACTGGTCTTCGGGAGATCAATTACATAGATGCATTGGAAAAGTCCTATACGGGATGGATGCAAATGCTATATTTAAGCTTTTCGAGGTGCCATTTAAAAGTGCGTTCCTTTCGTTTGAACTGCTGCTACTTACGGTCGTCACTCACCGGTTGCCAGCTAATGTAGGAATAATCTTAATTAGGGGAGACGTCATATGGTGCTCTGAGTTGCTCCCGCCATGATTGGTTTATGCTTGTTATGTATTCGTGAGCGATTGAAAATGTAGCCAAAGGACAAATCTATCTAAAGACGGACATGAGCAATGAGGATTTAAAAAAAAGTGATTTATAGAGTCACACTTTGGAAATATTATATGGTGAAGAGTACATTATTCTGGATCTATAGTGACCGTGATAAAGACAAAATTAAAAACATTGACAAAATTAACAAATTCAACACAAATGAAAAAATTGACTTATGATGAACAAATGGTTAAAAATAAGAAAAATTGTCAAAACTTACTAAATTGACAAAAAAATGACAAGACTGACAAAAATAACAAAAATGCCAAATATGAGAAAAATTACGAAATAAAAAAAATTAACAAAAATGAAACAAAATGACAAATATGATGAAAATGACCAAAATAATAAAAATGACAATAAAAGACAAAAATAACAAAACAAAGATTACAGAAATGACACTATTGTCAAAAATGACAAGAAAAGAAAAAAACAAAAAAAATCTCCAAAAAGGACAACACTGATAACATTGACAGCTTTGCCAAAAATGACAATAAAAGACAAAAATGACAAAAATGACAAAAATAACAAAAATGACCAAAATCATCAAAATACCAAAAAGACCAAATGGACTGAAATAATCAAAATGATAAAGTTTTCAAAATAACCAAAATGACAGAAAGGATGAATATCATCAAAATGATCCAAATGACCAAAATGATAAAAAATGACCAAAATGACAAAAATTACCATAATGACCAAATTGACCAAAATGTCCAAAATGACCGAAATAATCAAAATGATAAAATTTTCTAAAATGACCAATATTACCGAAATAAGGAAAATCATCAAAATGATCAAACTGACCAAAATGACAAAAATGACAAAAATGACAAAAATGACAAAAATGACAAAAATGACAAAAATGACCATAATGACCAAAATGATAAAATTGACCAAAATGATAAAAATGACAAAAAGGATGAAAATGACCAAAATGATGAAAATGACAAAATAAAAAAACCAAAATGATCAAAATGATCAAAATGACCAAAATGAACAAAATTATCAAAATTGTCCAAAATGACCAAAATGACCAAAATGACAACATTCATCAAAATGACCAAAATAATCCAAACGACCAACATGACAAATTGACCAAAATGACCAAAATGACCAAAATGACCAAACAACCAAAATTATCAAATTGACCAAATTGACCGAAATGATCAAAATGAACAAAATTATCAAATTGATCAAAATGACCAAATAGACCAAATTGACTAAATCGACCAAAATGACCAAAATGTTCTAATTGACAAAAATGACAAAAATGACAAAAAAGAAAAAGATGACAAAAATGACAAAAATGACAAAAATGACAAAAATGACAAAAATGACAAAAATGACAAAAATGACAAAAATGACAAAAATGACAAAAATGACAAAAATGACAAAAATGACAAAAATGACAAAAATGACAAAAATGACAAAAATGACAAAAATGACAAAAATGACAAAAATGACAAAAATGACAAAAATGACAAAAATGACAAAAATGACAAAAATGACAAAAATGACAAAAATGACAAAAATGACAAAAATGACAAAAATGACAAAAATGACAAAAATGACAAAAATGACGAAAATGACAAAAATGACAAAAATGACAAAAATGACAAAAATGACAAAAATGAAAAAATGAGAAAAATGACAAAAATGACAAAAATGACAAAAATGACAAAAATGACAAAAATGACAAAAATGACAAAAATGACAAAAATGACAAAAATGACAAAAATGACAAAAATGACAAAAATGACAAAAATGACAAAAATGACAAAAATGACAAAAATGACAAAAATGACAAAAATGACAAAAATGACAAAAATGACAAAAATGACAAAAATGACAAAAATGACAAAAATGACAAAAATGACAAAAATGACAAAAATGACAAAAATGACAAAAATGACAAAAATGACAAAAATGACAAAAATGACAAAAATGACAAAAATGACAAAAATGACAAAAATGACAAAAATGACAAAAATAACAAAAATGACAAAAATGACAAAAATGTCAAAAATGACAAAACTGACAAAAATGACTACAATGACTAAAATGACTGAAATGACTAAAATAACAATGAAAATAAAAAAAGACAAAAATGACAAAAATGACAAAAATGACAAAAATGACAAAAATGACAAAAATGACAAAAATGACAAAAATGACAAAAATGACAAAAATGACAAAAATGACAAAAATGACAAAAATGACAAAAATGACAAAAATGACAAAAATGACAAAAATGACAAAAATGACAAAAATGACAAAAATGACAAAAATGACAAAAATGACAAAAATGACAAAAATGACAAAAATGACAAAAATGACAAAAATGACAAAAATGACAAAAATGACAAAAATGACAAAAATGACAAAAATGACAAAAATGACAAAAATGACAAAAATGACAAAAATGACAAAAATGACAAAAATGACAAAAATGACAAAAATGACAAAAATGACAAAAATGACAAAAATGACAAAAATGACAAAAATGACAAAAATGACAAAAATGACAAAAATGACAAAAATGACAAAAATGACAAAAATGACAAAAATGACAAAAATGACAAAAATGACAAAAATGACAAAAATGACAAAAATGACAAAAATGACAAAAATGACAAAAATGACAAAAATGACAAAAATGACAAAAATGACAAAAATGACAAAAATGACAAAAATGACAAAAATGACAAAAATGACAAAAATGACAAAAATGACAAAAATGACAAAAATGACAAAAATGACAAAAATGACAAAAATGACAAAAATGACAAAAATGACAAAAATGACAAAAATGACAAAAATGACAAAAATGACAAAAATGACAAAAATGACAAAGATGACAAAAATGACAAAAATGACAAAAATGACAAAAATAACAAAAATGACAAAAATGACAAAAATGACAAAAATGACAAAAATGACAAAAATGACAAAAATGACAAAAATGACAAAAATGACAAAAATGACAAAAATGACAAAAATGACAAAAATGACAAAAATGACAAAAATGACAAAAATGACAAAAATGACAAAAATGACAAAAATGACAAAAATGACAAAAATGACAAAAATGACAAAAATGACAAAAATGACAAAAATGACAAAAATGACAAAAATGACAAAAATGACAAAAATGACAAAAATGACAAAAATGATAAAAATGACAAAAATGACAAAAATGACAAAAATGACAAAAATGACAAAAATGACAAAAATGACAAAAATGACAAAAATGACAAAAATGACAAAAATGACAAAAATGACAAAAATGACAAAAATGACAAAAATGACAAAAATGACAAAAATGACAAAAATGACAAAAATGACAAAAATGACAAAAATGACAAAAATGACAAAAATGACAAAAATGACAAAAATGACAAAAATGACAAAAATGACAAAAATGACAAAAATGACAAAAATGACAAAAATGACAAAAATGACAAAAATGACAAAAATGACAAAAATGACAAAAATGACAAAAATGACAAAAATGACAAAAATGACAAAAATGACAAAAATGACAAAAATGACAAAAATGACAAAAATGACAAAAATGACAAAAATGACAAAAATGACAAAAATGACAAAAATGACAAAAATGACAAAAATGACAAAAATGACAAAAATGACAAAAATGACAAAAATAACAAAAATGTCAACAATGACAAAAATGACAAAAATGACAAAAATGACTACAATGACTAAAATGACCGAAATGACTAAAATGACTAAAATAACAATGAAAATAAAAAAAGACAATAATGACCAAAATGACCAAAATGACAAAAATGACAAAAATGACAAAAATGACAAATATTACAAAAATGACAAAAAAAAAAAACAAAAATGACAAAAATGACAAAGTTGGCAGAACTGACCAAAATGTAATTTTTTTCATTTTTGTCATTTTTGTCATTTTTGTCATTTTTGTCATTTTTGTCATTTTTGTCATTTTTGTCATTTTTGTCATTTTTGTCATTTTTGTCATTTTTGTCATTTTTGTCATTTTTGTCATTTTTGTCATTTTTGTCATTTTTGTCATTTTTGTCATTTTTGTCATTTTTGTCATTTTTGTCATTTTTGTCATTTTTGTCATTTTTGTCATTTTTGTCATTTTTGTCATTTTTGTCATTTTTGTCATTTTTGTCATTTTTGTCATTTTTGTCATTTTTGTCATTTTTGTCATTTTTGTCATTTTTGTCATTTTTGTCATTTTTGTCATTTTTGTCATTTTTGTCATTTTTGTCATTTTTGTCATTTTTGTCATTTTTGTCATTTTTGTCATTTTTGTCATTTTTGTCATTTTTGTCATTTTTGTCATTTTTGTCATTTTTGTCATTTTTGTCATTTTTGTCATTTTTGTCATTTTTGTCATTTTTGTCATTTTTGTCATTTTTGTCATTTTTGTCATTTTTGTCATTTTTGTCATTTTTGTCATTTTTGTCATTTTTGTCATTTTTGTCATTTTTGTCATTTTTGTCATTTTTGTCATTTTTGTCATTTTTGTCATTTTTGTCATTTTTGTCATTTTTGTCATTTTTGTCATTTTTGTCATTTTTGTCATTTTTGTCATTTTTGTCATTTTTGTCATTTTTGTCATTTTTGTCATTTTTGTCATTTTTGTCATTTTTGTCATTTTTGTCATTTTTGTCATTTTTGTCATTTTTGTCATTTTTGTCATTTTTGTCATTTATGTAATTTATGTAATTTTTGTCATTTTTGTCATTTTTGTCATTTTTGTCATTTTTGTCATTTTTGTCATTTTTGTCATTTTTGTCATTTTTGTCATTTTTGTCATTTTTGTCATTTTTGTCATTTTTGTCATTTTTGTCATTTTTGTCATTTTTGTTATTTTTGTCATTTTTGTCATTTTTGTCATTTTTGTCATTTTTGTCATTTTTGTCATTTTTGTCATTTTTGTCATTTTTGTCATTTTTGTCATTTTTGTCATTTTTGTCATTTTTGTCATTTTTGTCATTTTTGTCATTTTTGTCATTTTTGTCATTTTTGTCATTTTTGTCATTTTTGTCATTTTTGTCATTTTTGTCATTTTTGTCATTTTTGTCATTTTTGTCATTTTTGTCATTTTTGTCATTTTTGTCATTTTTGTCATTTTTGTCATTTTTGTCATTTTTGTCATTTTTGTCATTTTTGTCATTTTTGTCATTTTTGTCATTTTTGTCATTTTTGTCATTTTTGTCATTTTTGTCATTTTTGTCATTTTTGTCATTTTTGTCATTTTTGTCATTTTTGTCATTTTTGTCATTTTTGTCATTTTTGTCATTTTTGTCATTTTTGTCATTTTTGTCATTTTTGTCATTTTTGTCATTTTTGTCATTTTTGTCATTTTTGTCATTTTTGTCATTTTTGTCATTTTTGTCATTTTTGTCATTTTTGTCATTTTTGTCATTTTTGTCATTTTTGTCATTTTTGTCATTTTTGTCATTTTTGTCATTTTTGTCATTTTTGTCATTTTTGTCATTTTTGTCATTTTTGTCATTTTTGTCATTTTTGTCATTTTTGTCATTTTTGTCATTTTTGTCATTTTTGTCATTTTTGTCATTTTTGTCATTTTTGTCATTTTTGTCATTTTTGTCATTTTTGTCATTTTTGTCATTTTTGTCATTTTTGTCATTTTTGTCATTTTTGTCATTTTTGTCATTTTTGTCATTTTTGTCATTTTTGTCATTTTTGTCATTTTTGTCATTTTTGTCATTTTTGTCATTTTTGTCATTTTTGTCATTTATGTCATTTTTGTCATTTTTGTCATTTTTGTCATTTTTGTCATTTTTGTCATTTTTGTCATTTTTGTCATTTTTGTCATTTTTGTCATTTTTGTCATTTTTGTCATTTTTGTCATTTTTGTCATTTTTGTCATTTTTGTCATTTTTGTCATTTTTGTCATTTTTGTCATTTTTGTCATTTTTGTCATTTTTGTCATTTTTGTCATTTTTGTCATTTTTGTCATTTTTGTCATTTTTGTCATTTTTGTCATTTTTGTCATTTTTGTCATTTTTGTCATTTTTGTCATTTTTGTCATTTTTGTCATTTTTGTCATTTTTGTCATTTTTGTCATTTTTGTCATTTTTGTCATTTTTGTCATTTTTGTCATTTTTGTCATTTTTGTCGTTTTTGTCATTTTTGTCATTTTTGTCATTTTTGTCATTTTTGTCATTTTTGTCATTTTTGTCATTTTTGTCATTTTTGTCATTTTTGTCATTTTTGTCATTTTTGTCATTTTTGTCATTTTTGTCATTTTTGTCATTTTTGTCATTTTTGTCATTTTTGTCATTTTTGTCATTTTTGTCATTTTTGTCATTTTTGTCATTTTTGTCATTTTTGTCATTTTTGTCATTTTTGTCATTTTTGTCATTTTTGTCATTTTTGTCATTTTTGTCATTTTTGTCATTTTTGTCATTTTTGTCATTTTTGTCATTTTTGTCATTTGTGTCATTTTTGTAGTTTTTATCATTTTTGTCATTTTTGTCACTTTAGTCAATTCTGTTATTTTTCTCATTTTTGTTATTTTTTGTCATTCTTGTAATTTTTTTTAATTTTTGTTATTTTTGTCATTTCTGTCGTTTTTGTAATTTTTGTTATTTTTAAAATTTTTGACATATTTATCATTTTCGTCATTTGTTTCATTTATGTCATTTGTGTCCTTTTTGTCATTTTTGGTGTTTTAATAAGATTTACCATTTTTGTCATTTTGTCACTTTAGTCATTTTTGCCAATTTTGTCCTTTTTTGTCAGTTTTGTCTTTTTTTGCCATTTTTGTAATTTTTTTCAATCTTTGAAATTTTTGTCTTTTTTGTCATTTTTGTCATATTGTCATTTTTTGCTATTCTTGTTATTTTTGTCATTTTTGCTAATTTATTATTTTTGTTATTTTTATCGTTTTTGTCGTTTTGGTCATTTTTGATTATTTTTTTTTATAATTTTTGTCGTTTTTTTATTTTATGTCATTTTTGAAGTTTTTTTTCATTTTTGTTGTCAAAATTGACAAAAATGACACAAGTTACAAATATCACAAAAACGACCAAAATGACAAATGATGCATAAATGATCAAATCGACGATAACGACCAAATTCGTTTTTGTCATTTATGTCAATTGTGTTATTTTGTAAGTTCTATCAATTTTGGTGATTTTGTTTTCTTCGTTTATTTTATCAATTTGGTCAATTTATTATTTATGTTAATTTTTTCTGATGTTATTTTGTAAATTTTTTGAATTCTTTTTTAATATTTTGTAATTTTTATTTTTATTTGTTTCAAAATTTCTCGAATCTGTCAATTTTTACTTAAAATCATGCAACTGAAATAAAAATATGAAACTGACACAATGGTCAATTAGAACTAAATTGGCAAAAATTTTACAATTGAATACTTAACTAAATTGACAAAAATGCCAAAATGTCGAAATTTGATTTGTTATCATAATTTTAACAATCAATCATTGACCCTACGTTACCGCATCGTATTTTACTCCAGCGAATTTACCCACTTATTTTTTCTATATTTTCGTTTTCTTCACTTCAAAGTTTTAGCCAGACAAACGTTAAATTATTTTAAAAAATGGTTGGGCATCTTTTTTAAATTGTATTCTTAATTTCTATTTTTAAGTTAGCATATTCCGTAACTCCAAAAAGAGTTAATTGAGATTACACATATTTCATTTTTTTTTATAGAAACGGGATCAAACATGATCATACAGAATCAAGTATTTTAAAAACAACAATTAGTTGCCAATAAAGTTATTTATATGAAAATTATAATAGTTTTATAGTTTCCTATAAAATCCTATAAAAATTTGGTATTTTTATATTTTCAAATAATTTTAGATTTACTGCCTTAGAAATTCTTTAATCATAATTTGATGATTCAAAATTACGAAAATTATCATTTGTTTATGATTTTTTTTTAATAATATGTATCCACATACAAATAATTTACAGACTGTATGAAAGGCTACAATCCACTGTCAAGGGTATTAAATTGGTTTTTTTTTTATGTGAATGGTATAACTGCAGTGCCACAATAAGTTTTCCAAGGAATATAAGCTTTTGAACTTGGCAAATCAAGCAAAACAAAAAACAAATTGTGATGTAAAATTGTTTTATTTATGTCTCCAAAACGAATTTTTTAAAGAAACTTTTAAAATAATAATCTAGAAAGGTTTTCGAAAGCCTAATATCCGATTTTAAATCTGTTGATGAGTTTTGTAATAATTTTTTTCTCCTTATTTTATTGAGTAATTTCTGGATTGTGCTGAAAAAATTCTGGCAACGTTAACCTAAACGGATGATTAATATCCCTGTTACATAAAACAAGGTCGCGTTCCCATAAAATTCACCTACCTATAAAAAAAAACAAGCTAATCAGCCAGGCGCTATTTTCCAAACAATATTTCAGTATGATTACACCTGTGAGTACACATTGCTTCACCAATCCGGTGCATTCTATTAGATTCTCTAACGACTAACGCACATCATTATTTGTTGCTCGATGTTCGCTGATGATCTATCGTCACCAATTTCATAGCATAAACTGCTCTTAATAAACCACTAATACGGTACCAACAACATCATGGACGACTTAAATTGAAGCCCCCCGATGATGATGATGATCGCTTGATTATAATAATCATACATATCAAAAACGAGTTTACATGTCGATTGCAAGCGGGGCGAAAACGTTTTCCAGCAGCTAAACAACCTATCAAACGCGTTCAGTTTCCCTACAACAATTTTCCTAACGAGAAAAGTTTGTTCTGAAAAGCGTAACACGCGGCGATGATGAATATTCATCATACGTTAGAGTTGTTTGTTGGGATCATAACAACTAGGTTTGTAGCATCGGAAAGAACTTTATCCATCATCTCTTCGGCTTGACTCCGGGCGAGGGAAAACCTTTTTCCCAAACGCAGCAACTGTAATGTTATTACCTTACTTAAACCGAGTTACAGTTAGTTACAAACGGGTAACGTATGATCAAACATATACTAGGCATGTAGCAGTCTAGGGAAAAAAAGCTACCGAGTTGTTTCAAACCCTTATTATTCCCTTCCATATTGCAGCCTTTTTTTCTCCACGAAGATTGTACCAAAACGGCTGAATGAGAAAAAAACGCTTCATCAAATTGCTTAGCGGCTGCTTGCTCGATTGCTTATCGCAGTTGAGCCACGATATTTAATTTAATTCGCTTACTCCGAAAACTGCGCTCTTCCTCAATGCCGTCTGTCGAAAGACGACGGTACATGAAACTAAATTGTAAAAGGGCACAGCCAAAGCCTGTAGCCGAAATACCTAGTGTACAAATTAATGACGGCATGCAATCGACCGATCGATCTATGTAGAGCGCCCCCAAAACTTCCTTCCTCAACAGTCGGTACCAGCAGTGAGCCGGAAAAACTTAATCCGTTGAATTTCCTACTTTATTTGGAGAAGTTTGTTCCCTATCAATTTCTGTTTTATAAAATCTACTGGGAAACATATGTTTTTTTTTCTTCAGTCCAAATTCAAAAACAATTAATAACTCCAACTTTTAGCTTAATTTTAGATTTTCTTGATTTGTGGGATAGAGTACATATTGTAGCCTATGTGATTGATTGGAAAAAGAGGCAACATCGTGTCGGGTAGCTGAAGTTGAAACGGAATTGATCAAAAACATAGCTTTAATAACGTTTTTATTTATTTTATGTTCATGTTGAACACTTTCGGAAAAACTGGTTGAAGTTTGTTGTTAAAAAATTTATATAAGTAGGATGTAAATGTAGAAATTTGGAAAATCTTTCATGTATGTGCATCATAAATCTGTTATAGAACAAATTACTTTATTGTAAGCCAGACCAGTTACACAGGGAGGTATTGCTCTGCTGAAATAAAAGCTAATGTTCTGTTTTCGTCTTGGTACATCTTCGTACCTGAAAGTTATTACATTATCAAAGGTGATGAACAGTGTTAGAAAAACATGAGATGTCAAAGAAAGGAAAACTATAAGCCGTAAATACCTTGATTTTTTTGAAAAAAATTCAACGGCACACCGATGGGACTTGAACTCGCAATTTCCGCTTCAGTTCAACGGCGCGTTAGCCAATTACACCACGGCGAACGTGAAGAAACAGGCACCAGCATGCGTACATGTTGAGCTACATCGGTCGACTGAGGGATCGTCTATCGATACACTCCATGTATATCTCGCATGTGTTTTTTGCCCACTATTGATCTTTCTGTTGTTTCACCTATCGACTCGGGATTATAGCCGAGCGTGTACATGGTAGATTGTTTTGGGCTTGCCACTACTTACAGTCAAAATTAAGAAGCAATCAGTACCGCTTAAGGTTCCAAGCAGACCTACGTAACTGGTTCGAGTGGTGTAAATGGCTAACGCGCCGTTGTACTGAAGCGAAAATTGCGGGTTCAAGACCAGTCGGTGAGCCGCTGTATTTTTTTTCAATAAATTCATGATATTTACGGATTATGTTCTTTCTTTCTTTGATATCTCATGTTTCTGCCATACTTTCCATCACCTTTGAAGGTTTGATGAAGAGGTCACTGAAGCTTCGATTCAATTTCTCATATTTGACTTAGAACACACTGAAAGTTTACCAACAACCGATTCCCACACCTTTATCGATTATCACCGATAGTAATCGGTGTTTCATCAAGGCGATTATCACGATTGTTGTTGTTTTTCTATCATTATCAAACTTTTATCCGTTAAGGAGGCGCCACGCAGCACTTTTTTCAGTCGTAGGTGGTAGCTTTACGTATCGGCCCACCTCAAAGGTGCAGAAATCCTTCAAGTGGAACGGCTGACGGCGGCGTGTTAAACATTGTGCTTGAATCCGTGGTGCGTCATGTTATCTTCTTCGTCAACTTTGCAACATGACAGCTTGGCGGCAGTTTGTCAATGATAGCGATTGGCTTTTCGCTTTTTATTGCCAAATTTGTGTGTTGGCTTACTAACGAAGCTTAAGGGTAGCAACAATGTTTTGATCTTTGCTGTCCGTCATGTGTGATGAGAAGTCTGTTACTGTTGCTATAATCAGCTGTTCATCACACATGTTGGTTGCAAAATGAGCATTTATAATTTTTGATTTAGTTTTTCACAATAAAATAGGGTTACGGAACCCTTTCCGTATGAATTTTATATGAAAAAAAGTACGAAATGAAAGTAGCAAAGCTTGCTTCATTTAGAATTGGAACAAAAACAATTGCCTGTATTTCAATTATTTATTATCGGATTCCAGATCTTTTTTCTTACAAATATATAATTTCTTCATACTTAAAAAATAAACACGGATAAAATTATTTTCGCGGTTTCGAAGGAATCTTCGATTTTTTCCTGTAACACGGCTCATTAGGCGACGCACACCTTATTCATCCATCGTGTAAGCTATCTTATTCCACCAGGTCTTAATCTGATTGATGTCTTTGACAACATTTCCCTTTGCCTTGAGTCTCCCCTTCATGATTGCCCAGTATTACTCAATAGGGCGCAACTGGGGGTGTGTCAAGGTTTTCCGGAACAAACTAGATTGCTTTCTCTGCATACCATTCTGAACGACTTTGTTGTAATGGCAGCTTGTTAAATCTGGTCAAAATATTACGGGATGGTCGTGGGATCGATAAACGGCAAAATTAATTTTTTTGCCACAGCTGCAAATGCCCTGCCAAATCATAAATTTCGTGCAAATTTATCGGCAAAAACAAATCTAAATTAGGCTGGAACATCCCCCGAACCATTTCCTAGTGAAATTTTTGACATAAGATTTGTCCAAAGTCAGCCTTGACATAGGTTTCATCGTCCATCAGAGGACACCCGCTGATCTTGGTCAGCATTTGGTCGTATAACTTACGAAGACGGATTTTGACCACATTATTCTGTTTCGTGGTCCGATTTGGCTGTTTGCTAGCTCGATACGACTTGATTCCTTCCAGAAGTCGAATTCTCCTTACGGAACTATGGGCAGCACCGATTTTTTTTTGTCAAATCACGGTCCGATAGATTAGAATTCCTTTCAATCGTCTTCTAAATCTTACCACGCAGTTTCCAGTCGACAGTTCCACTCCGACGATTAACTTGCGGCTTTCGAATCATCTTCAATGTTTCCTTATACCGTTTGATAACGCGCCATACGTTATTTCTGGGCAATTTCAGCTGTTAAGTTAGCCTAGATCTAGACCACAATAGATTTTCCAAATAACTGTGCACAATTTTATCCCTTCTTTCGTCTTCCATGTTGATTGTTTTCAAAGTATAGGTACTCGATTTGCGGAATGCCAAAAATACATACGTGAAGCTGACAAATTTCCCGACACCAAGGGTGGGTGCCAAGAACTTCCAAATCTGTCCACCAGGAGTGCCACAATATGAAGAGAAGTGTGTTCCAATTCTGAATAAAGCTAGTTTGACCACTTATGTTTTTTTTTACGAAAATTAAGATTATTTCTTAAAATCTACTGTGTCAAAGTGAATAACAATGCTTCTACGAACTATTTGAAAGATAACTGCATTTTAAAGCGTTTTCTAGATTTAAGGAATTTAATATTTGAGCTATAATACTTTATCAACCTGCTTGATTTCTTCATTAACATTACGTAAAATGATGAAACAAATGTTAATGGTTAGTTTTGAATCAGAAAGAACAGGTTGGATTCCCAGGTTCTGAATGATGCTCTTTTTTTTAATTCTCACTTGCTGCTGGAAATTCAGTTCTGAGTTTTAATTTTAAATTAGATATAGCATCATTTTGGTTTGCATATTTCGAATTTTGTATCCAGTTAGGGATTCTTATCTTCAACTTGAATCATCATTAGAAATAAGAAAGGAAAAGCTGTATTGAAATTTCGGTTCAAATTTGGATTGATAAGATTTAAAAATCATGAATTCTAGTTTCGAAAACCATGAATTTTTAATGAAATTTTCATGGTTTTCGAAACTCGAATTCATGATTTTTTCAAAACTGGTTATTTGATTCTTGATTTTCGAAACTCATATGTATTTTGATTTTTTTAATTATAATTTTTCGAATATAAAAAAGTGAATTAGAAATTTTGTTACATATTTAGAATGGAAGTTCTCTAAATGTAATTCTTATGCAGAATTCAAACATAACAAATCTTCATAATGGCGTATCAGAAATGAAAAATCAAAATAAGATTCACCATTTGTAATTCATTTTTTTTTCAGATGCACAAACTAGTTTGATTAAAAACCAATAATTGAAACAATGAATTCAGATTGATAAAAAAACCAAAAACCTATCCAAAAATGAACATATTGATGACAACAGATTCATGAGACGAAATTCACTCCTTGGTTTATATTTAAAATTGTGATCTGGAATAAAGAAGATTTTTTTATTGAATATTTAAGAAATTGTTTTGAAACTTTTGAAGCAGATTCAAAATTTCAATTTGAAACTCATGTTCAGACAGATGAGTCTACTGATTACCTCTCCGACACCTTACCAATAGGCCAATTCGACAGACGAAACAAGTCAAGCTGTAGCTCTATTATTCAGTTGACTTCATCGAGTTGAATTCGCTACTAGATTATACAGCAGAAAATGCATTATGCCTTCATTGATAGTGCTCTGTTTGCCTCTAGTGAACAAATTAAAGTAAAAAAGCGTTTTAAAATTTATTAAAGTGAAAAATCAAAAATTTTATGATGTTGAAAATTGAGAAACAATGTGTAGATCATGTTGCAGTGCGTACATTTCAGATCAAGATAATTTAAAGGTCATGAAAGCTTATTTGGTGGTGCTCAAAAATTATAATATTTTCGTTACTTGAGAACCTAGCTGGTTATTATTTAATATTTCTGTAAATATGAAAAGGATATTTCTATTTTGGTGAAAAATTAATACTATAGGTAGTACGAAACAAGTCCTTAAGAAAATTTGTTTAAGAAAATACGTACTTATGTAGAAAAAAGGAGTGCTCATTATGCCCTGGGTGCTCGTTATGCCCTCATCTCCCCTATACAATAATTAATTTTTGGAGTAATTTTGTGCTATCATCAGACAAACTATGCCTGGTGTTGTGTTGAAGGGTTATTACACACGTTCGTTGTCATGGGACCCATACTCCGGTAATGGGCAAGGATGCCACATTAAAATCGGTATTTTCAGGCCCGCAGAAATTGGTATCCGATATGAAATATTAAAAAAATTGGTATAAATACAGGTTTTTTAATCAAAGCTTTTAAAACCAAGTTTGTTGAAAGATAATTGTAAAAATTAATATTTTTTCAAAATATAAAGAGAAACATTGTCAATTGGAACAATTAATTAGAAATTTGAGTTGTTCAGCTCATTCAACATTTTCAGAAACGAATGATTCCTCAGTGAATAAAGAAAATTTCTTTATCTCAATGTAATTTGTGGAGAATGATGAAATTCAATAATAAATACACAGTTTCAATAATCTCTTATCTAAAAATCCATGGTATCCATGATTTTTTTTATAGTTAAATGATCAATTAATTGAAATTTTTATTATGCTGTTTTTTTTACTGTTTGTGAATTAAAATTTAGTACGTACATTTGTGTTTGGTTGAAAATCTGTTCATAAAAAGTATTTGTAGATTTGTAAAAAGGATTCAACCATATTTTTATAACCACTTTTCTCGTGGGAAACTATACCGTCTGCTACTAACCTTTGCATCAATCATCAGTCAGGCTTAATCAAATTTTGGTTAGTGACTTGACATTACACAATGGGACAGTTCCATACAATGAGGTGACAAAAAGTATTATTTGGTGTTTTGGACTCTTTTCTAAATTTTTAAAAAATTGTACGAAAATTACTATTTAAACTTATTTTAGTCAATTTCATACCAAAATTGATTAAAAACAAGTTATAAAGAAAGGTGATTGGTGTTATTATCGACTCTACTTTTTATTTCAATTGAAGGTTGTTTATTAGACTACTGATAATCAAATGATAAATATTATCAAAAAATTTCATGTAACTCAAGAGAAACATGTGTTAAATGATTGATTAATCATGAGAAAAATAATTCTTGATAAACCAGCTACGACTTTGCTGAATTTATACTCATTAATGGGTAAAAAATACTCATTTGCATGATATTTTTAGCTTTAATTTACTATAGCTTTAAAAACGATGATTTAAGAAGCATGGAAACCCTTCCATTGTATTTTTGGACCTAAAGCTAGATCTTAAAAGTGAAAAGAGTTTGGGACAATGCGAGACTGTTTTTTTTACAAGACTTTAAATTTTTTTATTTAAAAAAAAAAGATTTATTTACTCATTTTTATCATATCTCGCATGAGCTTTCATTACTTCGTATGAAAAAAAATAAAAATAACAACAGTTTTATTACAAAAAAAAAAACTGACATAAACTAGTCGCAACTTTTTTTCCATTTAGAATATTTGTAGTCTGGACAACATATTCCATATGTGAGATACATATTTCAAAGTTGTTTTCATACGACGTTATGAAAGCTCACGCGAGATGTATCAATTTAGTGAGTTAAAATTTGGAACAGCTTTTAATATAAGCTTCCATATGGTGTAGGTACTTTAAATTTATGAAAAAATGTTGTTCATGGAAATTTATTATTTTTATTATTATAATTTATTTAAGACCTTTTAACCATCCGAGCAAATAGAATTTTTTTGATTTTTCAAAATCAGATGTCTGTGGTGCGTTTAGTATCCAACATAATGAGTAGAAAAACTGGGGATATCTTTGTCAAATATTAAGTTATTTACCAGTAAAAATAAAAAAGCGGTCCAATAAAGTTTAGTTTTTCACTTTTTGCCGCCTCTAACTCCCTAGTGCATCAGCGTAGTATCGTAAACATCATATTTTCTGTTAAGGAGTCTGTTTCTATTAGCAATATAGAAATATACTATTATCATTAGGAATTTTTTTAAAGGTTATTTTTTAAACTTGAAAAAATATCCAAAGTTCGTTAATTTTCAATACATATTCACACATTTAAAGACCCTGTCAGAGAGAACAGGCCCATTTCTAGTGCAAAAGTCAAATTTTCAAGTTATTGTTCATGGCGATGCTCAAATAAGACCGAAAAAATTTCCAAATCCTTCTTTTGTCACTCATTGCACGAAAGCTTGTATGCAACAAAATTGTATGCCATGCCATTGCACAAAACATCACAAATCAAGTAATTTTTCATAGACAAAATCAATGAAACCATGAATACACAAGGTGATAAAATTTTCATCTTTCACATTTTTTTTTTGTTACGCTTGTTATTTTAAAATTTTTTTGATAATTTTGAAAGCATTTGTTCAACTAGATATGAAAAAGCAGAGTACAACATTTACTTTCAACCAGCTCCGGAATAAAAATATGCATGCCATTCGAAGTATTTGACTCACAAAACTGCTCGAAACAAGCAAAAGCAATTAATAGAACTTTATTCCTATCAGCCATTTTGCTCGCTTTTATTCAAATTTGCAAAATGTAAAAATTTTAAAAATAATAAATACAAACGCAGTTATTTTCAATTTTTTTTTCAGAAAATAACGAAACGATTAAAATTAACAATCGAACTAAAAAACGCCGTCATAAAATAATTTGTTGGTTTGCAGCAATCTGAGATATGAAAGTTTAAAAAGTACTTTTTTTTTTCTTAAAAAACCTTTATAACTAACGATTGCCTTCTTATACAATTTTTTGCTATGATAGAAAAATATGCAAATTTTTATTTCATATCAATGGTTGGAAGACATTTTTATTGTATGAATTCATTCTCAAAAGTTAGAGCCAGAATACTATTTGTTCGACACACCCTAATATTTTAATATTCAAAAAAACCATAACTCGCTTAAAAAATGTCATATGTGGTATATGATGCCTTGCTTAAAATTACCTTAAAAACCGCTGACTACAACTTTGTAGAAGATAGTTTGGCTCTATCTGTTCACTGGAAAAGTTTTCTATGAGTAAATCATGCAAAAATGAGAGGCCCTAAAATTTTATTTAAGATTATTAAAGCGCATGGTTTGTTTAGCAATTATGCTGAATACACCATTTGTCTATCTTTTACAGTATCTTCGTAACTATTTTTGTTACGATAAAGTTCCGTCTTAGACCGCAGTGAATTGGCCGTTTACGGTTAGTTTGGCATTTAGTGTTTATTTTTAGGCCATTTCAGACAAACAAACACAGTTCTTGAATTTTTTTGCTTAAAATGTAAGGTGCTTTGCCCTTTGAATTCAAATCTCTGGGATAAGTTAGTTTATCATACATGTTGTCGAGTATAAACAAATACAGGAAACATTTTTCGATTCCTTATGAAATCGTTACCATTCCTATGTGGAACAAATGTCAATAATAGAGGAGCGTGCTGCGTAATAATAATGGTTTAAGTTGAAAAAATTCCAAAAAAATAGGTGTGATTGACCATTATTGAATTGCCTTTCCATTCGAGTAAACAATTTTTTACTCTGACCAGTTGATTTGAAATTATTGTAATTTTAATTTGTTTTCGAACTTGATAAAAGTACACAAAGTTCTATCATTAGGAATTATATGTTCTTAAATAAATGTTATATCTTACTTAAACTTCATTGGAAATACTCGAGTTCGAATCAATGACCTAAATTAGAAAAAAAAAATTCTTCTCTTGATATATGCTTCATCAGTCAAGAATTAAGAGAACGAGATGTTGAGGTCATGTAGACAAAAAAAGATACTTTCAATTAACACCCTTTAAAACATGGCCTCCGTAAAAAAAAAACAACATAGAAAATAATGCGTTCTAAGCCTATCATTATTAATCAGCCGCAGTTCGACTCCAAAACTGCAGCAGCTCGCCATTGACAACCACCTGAGCTCACCTTCAGTGTGTGGAGCTGTTCTCAGTTTACATTCAATGCGTGGCTCTGCCCCGCACAAGAATGTTGTATGTTGATGAGATAATTACTCATTCAGTTTGGAAAATATGTTTTCGTTTTTCTCTGATGGGATGGCGCAAACGTTTGGCTGCTTTTTATACCCAAATGAAACGACCAGAAAAAAAACTCTTCAGAACAATGATTGATGTTTATCCGTGCGAAATGTTTCAATTATATTCTTCACAACGAAGAGGAGCCAGTGAGAATTTATTTAAATGGCGCCACTTTTTTTTCTTGTTTTTAAATTTATTGTACCTGAAAACGTTCAATGGTTTTTAATCGACCGGCAGGTGACTCTGCATTGTTGATAGGATGCTCTCTTCAAATCGATAGAATCGGTTCCCATTCACAGCTGTTGTCTTCATTTTGTTCTGTTTCTATTAAACAGAAGCATGTCGAGAACTTTGTTTTTTTTTATCGCGAGTGCGTGTGCAGAGTTCAATAAAAGTACCGTTGGGTTTTGTGCCCAACTCATGAACATGTCATGAAAAATGGCTTTTGTTATGTGTATTTATTTTGTTTAAATTGTTCAATGCTGTACTCAGAACGGTAACAAAGAAGTCACGCTCTTTCTTTTTTCTGTGTTGATTCGCTTCTTAATCAAATTAAATAGTGACGTCTGATGCACAATGCATTGTACATTTGTTCCATTTTTTATTTTCAAATTCCACCGAAACGATTGAATAGGATTCTGACTCTTTTCTTCGTCACGATTTGTATGAATACGTGATGGTTTTTGGTCTAAGGAACTGAACTGAACTGAATGTTGATCCCAATATTTGAAAAAAAAAAATATAATTTCTGTTGCAGTTGCACAACTGGTATCAAAGCTCAATCAATAAGAGCAAATTTACAAATGAAAACTTATTTATATAGATGTAGATCAACCTATCTCAGATAAGTTTTTCAATATTTTTGCAACTCATACCAGGATAACGTCAAAATAAAATAAAAACTCCGATGCGGAACGTTTCTACACGTAAGAAAGATAATTTCCAACATCAATGGATCATTAAACGTGTTTTTTTTGTTTCTCCATTCAATACCTCCTCCAACACAAATTGACTTTCCTAGTTCGTGTCCCAGGCGCACACAACTAGGTTGACATTTACCTGGGAGCTTATTCGAAAGCCGTATCATCGAAAGTGTTAACAATTGGACCTCGTAAATATGCTCATTTTCATATGCTACACTAATATCCTCTACAAACCACACGGCAGCGTTTATGAATCAGCGCTTTCGATTCGCCCGTGTGTCGTCTAATAGAGTTTCCCTCCCGGTGTCGGTCAAATGAATGGAAGTAGAAAAAAAAAACCGAAGCGATATACCTAGATACCAAATGGAATAAAATCGTGGCGCGGCCGATCAGCACATTATTAATTGGTCGTATCTCTATGAATACCAATTAGGCATATAATCGTCATACGAGGACCAGTAGCACTCGAACGAAAAAAAAAAAACATCATAAATTGCTTCAGGGAAGAAATCGCAAAACTGCGCTGAAGCCGCGGAAAGTACGGGCGATCATGGCGGGACATCAGGAGCTGCGATTCGCTTGTGGATACACCACAGTCACCTAGTCATTCATTTATCCGAGCTCCGTCTTCTCATATCGTCTGCCTTTCATCTGCCTTTTTTGGATGCAGTCCAGCGTATGATGCTCCTCATTTAGCAAAAATGAGATGCAAGAAAGCCATGTTTATATTTTAATCATAGAAATGCATAATATCTGTGTCAGTGCAGGCATCAGGGAGGGACCGATCAAAGCGATGATCAACGTTTGCAGATATAAGGTGTGTCCACGAAAGAAAGTGGACACCTGTTTTTTTTTAATGGAAATGATTAATTTTCGAATAAAACTATAAAATCAGGTTGGAATAGCGCAAAATTTTATAAATGTAAACCAGGCCCGTGCGAAGGTCCCGTCCATGGAGGGTTTCGAAATTCAAAATAGATTTAAAATTATACAATACCAAAAATACACAATAAATGAGAAAACATTATTCTCTTTCACATGATTACCATAAAAACTGAAAAAATTGTCTGATAAAATAATTCAAAGCAAATCAAAATGAAAGTTTCAAATCAATGCTTTTTTCAGTAAGTCATTGATAAATTTCTCAAATCATGTTTCTCATTCAGAGCTAGAAATTTGCTTCAAAATAATTTCTTTGTAGCCTAGTTTGCAAATTTGAAATTTATATTTCCTAAACACAAATTTAAAAAAAATCTATATTATAAAATGAATATCAGGTCAAAAATTGACAATGATCAATTGTTTGGAAAATTACAGTAATTATAATTTATTATTCATCTTGATTTCCATTTTCTTTCGTTTTTAACTGAAGGATTGATTAAAAAATTCCGCCCAAGTATTTTGAATTTGGAAAAAAAATGATAAAAAAAAAATCGCAATTAAAAATGTGAATGTTTTATTAAAAAAAATCCATTCGGAACTGAGGTCACTGATAAAACTTTTTTATAAAATAAAATTCTTACAGCTATCAAGTTCATTAGAATTTAGTTTTAAAGTTACTTCTTCGAATAATTTTTCGAACTATTGATAGATTGATAAAAAAAAGTCATGATCGATTTAAAAACATGATTTGATATAGTAAAAATAAACGAAATATTAATATATTTTTAAAATCGTTGGTTTGAAAGTTTAAAATTTCAAGCTCTGAAGATTTTGTCACTTTCAATTGAAATGTTGGATCCTGGAAAAACAGAAGGTAGAAAACATGATTTTCTTGAGAAAAGTTTAGATTAAATGGCTTATGTGTTTTTAACACAGAAATTCAGAATTGTAAATCAAAGAAAAAATAAATTTCTAAAAATTTAAATGGTTTGACTCTAAAATTCGGTAAATTGATTTGAAAAATGAAAAAAGTACTATAAAATACAGTGAATTCATTCAAAAATTAAAACAAAACTTGAAGATGAAAAAGTTAAGTATTTTCCACATTATATCAGGATTTGTTTTTATTTTTCAATAATCATATCTAACCATTATAAATACTTTTTTATATAATTTAATTGATAATTTGAGGGACCAGCTTTTTGGTGCTTTTTTGAAAAATTTGATTACGAGTACTTTTGACATTACTGCAAAAAGTTTAAAAAAACTTGATTTCATTTAACAAATTTGTTGAAACCGGCAAAACGGTTAGATTTATGCTTTAAAAAATATCTAAAATTCTATTAGTTTTAAAACTTCTTTGAAAATTCGTTAATTGAGGAAAGTTGTTAATTGATTTCAAATTTTTATTTGTAAACTATATTAGAGTCAAGCAAGGTTGCAAAAAAATTTGTTTTTTGACTACAAAAATTCTGCTTTCTGTGATTTTACCCTCAAATTCTATGAAGGTTTCTGTGATGCCTTTTCTTTTAATTTCATTCAAAAGTGATGTCAAACTTCGTCTTTTTTACATTTTTCTTAAGAAAAATTGATTAACAAATCCAATTTTATCATATTTTCCCAATTCAAAGTTAAATATCCAAAATAAATATTGAATAAAGAACTTCCTTTTGAAAAGAAGTCCAAAATTTTATTCTGTGAAATTTGTGAATATTTCCTACATTCTGTGTTCTGTGACCCAGATTCTGTGATGAAAATTTCTCAAAATTCTGTTAAATTATAGATTTTTCTGTGATTTCAGAAACCCTGAAGTCAAGTTTTGTCAAAAAGGTGCAGAAATTTCTTTAATGATTTAAACCTATTTTCAAAAGTTATTACAATAACAAAAGCTTACAGAAAAATTTTAAATTGAGATTCAGGGCATCCAAATTAGTCAAAATTACCTTTTAAATTCATTACACCTCAAAAACATGTTCATTTTGTGGCCTTGTGTAATTTATCAAAGCTTTTTTCAATGTGATGATCCACGCCGGAAATGATAAATCTTTTTCAACATTCAACATGTGTGTAGCTTAATGCAAAGATCACGCACAATTTAACACAGTTTTAATAATTCTAGCTTTTATATTTTCTTTATAACATGATATAATCAGTGTTCACTCTCTTTCGTGAACAGTTCTTGACCAAACCAATCTAAACAAACACTGTTTTGGAATCGTTTCATCAACTTCATTCTCAATGGAAGGATAAAAAAACCATGTTATCATTTTAAAATTAGGAGTTCGATTAAGATAGCGAATTTCTCAGGAAATTCTTAATATTTTCAAATATTTTTAAATTCATTTTTTAATTTTTCTGTTCCAAAAGTTTTCGTTTTGGGTCAAAACCATTCATGATTTCCATGTTTTTTAAAGATTTTTTAAATTTACATGAGACAGTCTATAATATTAGGTTTGAATGAAAGAATTCTATATTTTGCTCTGAATACCGATGATTATTTTCATTTCTATTATCATTTTTGAGTCAATTTATAACTTCTTTTGAGATAATTTTGTGCTGAAAAACTATGTTTGACGGCAGTTTGTGTCCGTAAGACAAAAAAATGTATAGGCTGGTGATGGGTAAGGTTGCCAAAAAAAAAAAAAAAAAAATTAGTGCCTTCGAAAAAATCTAACTTTCTGTGATTTCACCTAAAAATTTTGTGATAGCTTTCTGTGATGCTATTTCCTTTAATTTCATTAAAAAATCATGATGAATTGGGTCTTTTTTATATTTCAGTTGGAAAAATTAATTAATATTACCAATCTTATCATACATTTCTAATTCAAAGTTAGAAATCTTAATTTTATATTGACCAAAATGTTATAATTTTGGAAATACATTCAGAATTGAAAAATCTGCCAAATCTTTGAATATTTCAAACCTTTTTGTTCTGTGACACAGATTGTGTAATAAAAATTTGCTAAAAATTCTGTGAAATTACCGATTTTTCATTCATTTCGGCAACCATGTTAGGGGTATGTCTTTTGGTAGGGGGAAAAACAGTGAATCTTCCACCACTACTGATGTGCCTTGTCTACTTTAAACAAAAAAGCCGGTTTTGTGGAGTATAAAAAAAAAAATGAAAAAAATTTGTACAAATGCTTGTTTGCAACAGAATAGCATACTTTCCACATTGCCTACAATTAAATATTCGAGTTTTATTTCTAACTTAAAAAAAATAGTAAAATTTTATCTACTGGTTGGGTAATAAATACATTGATTTTCGGCGATTTCAGTCAAGAAAAATCTTAAAACGATTTTTATTTCTTCATCCGACGTTTCGGCATTTATTATGCCTTTTTCAAGGGTCTTTTAGTATGACATAATTAATAATGTGTTTAAAAAGGTTTGACGATATATGGTGTACTTACTGAAATTTCTCACGGGCAATTAATTCACAATTAATTCCTCACGGGCCTACTACTATGAAGCGGTAGATACAGATAGAGTTGCATCTACCACCACACATTAGTAGGCCAAGCGTGGTTTTGATAGTTCGTCCGCACTTCAAGTTTTCCCTTGTGGGGCGGACCACGCTTGGCCTACTAATGTGTGGTGGTAGATGCAACTCTATCTGTAACTACCACTTCATAGTAGTAGGCCCGTGAGGAACAAAAATTTGATATGTGATGATATGCTTCTAAATAAATTCTACCCGCTCATTTTCAACATCTTTCATTTCATCTAACCTTCTATCCACCTATATGAAAAAAATTCCTAATCTTTAGATGTCCCTACTAAAAAGGACATCACTTTTCCCCGCTAGGCCGATAAATTAAATCTACAAAAATAGGGCATTGGCAAAATAGAAGAATTGTACGTTTTGAAATATGCCAAAGGATTGGGAAAAAAGCATATTCATGCATCTTCCTCTGCTATTTAGAAATCCACTTAATGTTTTCTATCTGTGTCAGGACAAATATGGTGTGTCAAGGAAGAAGTGTTTTTTCATCTGCCGGAAAATTTAGAAATTTTAATGGAAAATATCAATTATTTGCCGGAAAATCGTTTCCAATTTCCTCACATCAAGTTTCACTAGGATTTGCGGCTTCGGAAAGGATGCAAGCGGAATGATGATGGAGCATCGGCAAGAACAGCTGTTGGCCGTTTGGCAGGAGGTTCATGGGAAATTGAAAACCAAGGAGGTCTGAGTTTAAAATTTTCGAGGATGCAAAGCTAAGAATGCAGTTATTATTTATTTTGTAAGGCCATTTTTCCTAGTTTAATTATCAGATCTTGAAAAGGATTCTAAAATGTGTCTCAAATATTTTTTAAATTTTCTTTATAATGAAAGATTTGAACTTCAAATAAGTTGGGACTGCGTTGGACTCCCTTTTTGTATGTATACTTTTTTTTAAATTACGCACTTCTATCACTTTTTGTAAAAATACAATCCACAAACAAGTATACTATAGATTAAGGTTTTCAATCAACAACGAACTCGAAACATGCGTGATGTTATGAAGTGCCTGTTGACTTTTTCGATTTTTTCACTTTCATTTTCCTTTATGTTCGGAGTTAAGATTTTCCGACTACCTGATTATGTAAATTAATAACTTGTTGACATAACGACTTTTTGACTTTCTGTTTTCTGGCATTCTGCCTTACTGAATCTCTAGCATTTTTTTTGTAGTGGCCCACCACACTCCCCCACACCAAAAGGCTCAATTGAGCCCCCTGGTAATGGACACTACTGTTCTCAGCACGTCTGGTAGCAAAACAAAGAAATCTCAACGCGAACAAAATTTTAATCATGCTGAGAACACAAAAGTTTATTATTTACTGAGAGGAAATGTATGCTATAATTAAACAAGATTACGATAAGGATCTCAATGCTTGTTTTATTTTCTGACTATTTAACTTTCTGACTTGCATCGATTTTTTTTTCTGAAAAATTTTGCCCTTTCTAAAAATTGTTGTAGTTGTTCTCAAAAATTGTGGATCTTTAAAATTCCGGTAGAGTTTGTCATTACAACGTGGAATAAAGTCGGATTTGTTGTGGATGGCCGAGGTGATTTTGTACCCAGGTTTCCGAAAAAACCAAAAAGGGTATACAGAGTTAAAATAATATACATTTACATATTTGGTAAGAATATTCCAGGTTGATGTGACCAAATTTGTAATCTTAGTTTTCTTTTTAAAATATTTACTTATGAACATAATCAAATTAATTGAAAATTGAGTAAGTTTTAAAACTTTTCGCATTCCTCACTATTTTAGTAAGTTTACTTAAAAGCAATATTTTAAAAACATATTTAAAAACTGGTCCAATTGTTGAAGAAAATACTGAACTTTATGTTTCCTCAAAAAACGTACCCTTTGCAAAAATTAATAGAAACGACAAGAAAAGAGGAAAATAGATGAAGGAACAAATATCATTTATGTGTCTTTCATGAATTATTATGGGATGAAATTTGGTTTTAAAACCAGAAATATTAATATAGATTTAGCTGGATCAATAAATTATGCTAGAGCAAGTAAAATTAGACAGGCACGGGAGTCTAAAATTAAAATTCAAAATGGATAATAATTTTATACGTAAAATTTGTACATCACGTGTAGCAATTCTCATATGAAATTTCATTTTCATAATTTATTAATTAAAAACGAAAACTTAATCAGCTTATTTCAATTATTATGCAATTTTTGCTTTTAATTATGACCGTGAGAAGAAAACTTCAGTTTTCCAAGGAAAGTTAGTAGCCTTAGGACTTAGGAGCGCATGTTTTAATAAAGTGGTTCATCACTTACCAAGGTGATTTCCTTGCCACATTACCCTTACCCGAGAATATTATGCTGTTTTTGGTCTGTGGTGTTTGAGATAGCGTCCAATACAAAGGCTAATTGACATTTTTTTTTGAGGCAGGATCAACAATCAACAACAGGAAACCAACTATTCTACCAAAACTTTCATAGTAAATCGTTTAAGGAGTTAAAGAGGATAAAACAGTGAGATTAAATTCGAATTAAAGTGTTTATAATTGATTCTATGAAATGTGGAACTGTTAGATCGAGCTGATTTTATCAAGCGCAATCCGAAAATTTCATTAGAGGAAGTGATAAAAAGATCATTTACTGATACGTCTAGCTAACTAAAAAAAACAAATTTTAATGGACAGCAAAACGAACTCTATATCGGGCAACTGGGAGGTTTTCAGCCAGAAACTTTTCGTTGAAAAGTTTTGCTTTTATATTCCAGAGATAAACTAAGAGCAAAAAAATGTTTTTCTGCACAGAAAATTTTTTTGACTATTACGTGTCACTGAAAACTGCAACCTTTAAAATACATGTAATTAACAAAACCTGTAACTTTAAACTGTTTTCCTTGAAAGTTAACGAAGATTAATTTATTATTACAGCTAATGTCCTATAAAAAAGTTAAATGTCACGTAATCATGTTTTCGACCTGTAAAATTACGGTAAATGTCCTGCTCCTTTTTGTTACAGGACATTTGCGTAATTTTACAGGAAATAATTTTTGTTGTATGGTACTTATGGAAACTGCCAAACAGTCAATGTTTCATAACGATCAATGGCTTTTTATACACAAAAGACCGCCTCCATTGCGACCGTTTTCTCAACAAAGCACTTCAATTCCACAAAGTTCATACTTTGTTTTTGTTGGATCTGGAATCTTGAAATTACGCGAAAACTGTGGAAGAGTGATAAAACGTCAAAGGTTGTTTCTGCGCCGAAGAAAGGCGCAATCGGCTAAGTTTGTCATTATTTCGATCAAATTAACAATTTGGAGTAAGTTTGAAAGTCAAGCTTTTGGCAATAGTAAAAGTAATAAAATAAATCTTGATCAGGAAAAAGGGTGAATCATAGTAACTATACACTATCGATGGCGCACGTGTTGGCCCAAAAATTAAGGTCGAAATACTTCTTCTTTGGACGCTCTCGTTAAAGCCTTTCAACAGATCACCACAAAAGTTTGTACATGTAAACATTACGCTACCAGGCACCTTCGCTGAAAATTTTATCAATTTCCATTGATGTATTTAAAAGTTATTCATATATAAAAGTATTGCATCTTTTTCGAATACATTCCTCATGAACAAGGCTTGCCCGATCGCCCAGTTTTATCCGGGTTTAAGTTTTTTTTATTTAGAAAGTTTAAAAAAAATAATTATGAATGGTTTTCTGGAAATACGATTGGGATTCCATTAATCAGTTTTGATGAAATTTTGTTTCAAGATTGTTTTTAATACTTGCTTGGTTTGATCAAATTTGCTTTGGATAAATATTGCCGGATTTTTGATAGACAATTTTGAAATCAAGCCAGGTTTTTAGATAAATTTGCCCGTATTTGTCCCACCCGGGTACGTGCTGTTAAATTTCTGGCAACTTTAATATAAACACATTGCAGAACAAATAGAGAATTTTCGTTTTTTCGCTTGTCGCAAAGAATGCCGCACTTGGAAGCAGAACCCACATGTTATTAATTTAATTATGAAACTATGAAAGTTAAGAAAAAACATAGCGTTTTTGGTAACTCAAAAATACGAAATTTGTAGAATCCAGTGGATTCTGAGATATAGAATGCCAAATTTTGGTGTTTCTCGTGTCTTTCAAATTTGTTTGTGGTCCTTAATATGTTATGCAAGTTCGAACAAATAGCTTTCCTCGTAATTAATCCAAAGTTTTGTGGGTTATCCACGCAGCTATTTAAGGAAGCCATTTACACATAAAAGATTAATGAAAATAAAAAAAGAAATACTAGTATCTGTAATTTTTCAAAACAATATTTAATTTTAAGTTGATGTTTACTTAGTACGTTCAGTTTCTGATAAATGTGATTTATTTCAGTGATCACTTATATTTTAAACTAGCATTCATCATGAAAGACAAATGACATGCTTAACCAAATTACCGCGCTATGCAATATTTCGGCTAACTTTATGCTTCAACACTTGCGTGCGTGTCGTAATTGATAAGTTATATTACCACGCGCGTTACGACGTATATATTATAATTTAAATTAATTATCGACTACGGGCAATACGTATGCCAAATTGCTCCCACCGTCATTTGGACCTGTGGGGATTCAATATTCACGTTGAAAAAAATCAACAAAAAAATCCTAGCATCCAACTTTACGTAGGTACTGGACCCGGATCCCGGCTGGGACCTCTCGTTCAGCAGATTCATGGCGTCATTAAGGAGGTGTAAATAAAAAATGCTATTCGACGTCTGCTGAAATGACTCCAAATGATCGGCGGGGTAACATCACTTTTCGGATTGTGTTAAAAAAAAACCCTGGGCCCAAAACTACCCCCGAATGCAGCTGTGTCTGGCTGAATTCAACATTTTGTTGCAAATTTAAATTGTGCAGTTAAAAATAAATGAAATTAAATCAATCCCAACCAAACCAGTTTGGTTTCATGATTTAAGCGGCAGACAGGCAGACAGATAGACTGACTGTGTGTGTACGTAGAAAGGAGATTAACTTCATCCCAGAAAGCCAACAAATTGACATTTCTTTTCGCTTTTGAACAATGACATTTTGCTGGGGTGCTCGAAGATTCAGCGGCGTAGATAGTTCATGGAAATATTTCGTAAGAAAATTTTTTCACTAAATTCCTAAATCTAAGAATTTTTAGAAAAAATGCAAATTGTATTTTCAGAAATTCTAAGAAAAACGTAATTCTATTGAGAAAATCGTGAATTCTATTCCTATGACGCCTCTGAATTCAATCTGAATATCTGTATTGAAAGTCGCACTCACGGTAAGGCTTATGCAAAATTGAGATGGAAACAGAAAAGGAAATTCCTTCAATCAATCCATACAAAGAGCATCGATTGAGTTGATCCATAATGGTTCCTACTTTGTTATTATGTTTGTTGTTGTTTTGCTCCGTCAATCTAAAATTAATCAACTTTCATTCCTATGACTCGACAAAGTTATTTGAAAATACTTTTTAATGAAACTTTAAGTCAATAAGAAACTATTTGTAGGTATCTGCATGTTTCATTAATATTTTCTTTTAGTTGAATGGTATTTCTTGAAAAAATTTCCTTAAACTTACTAAAACTTTATTTTGAAGGGTTGAATCAAAGGTCAATCCTGGTTGGAAGTTTTCCCCATCATTATTGATGGATTGTATTGTTCATTGGCTAATAATGCGCAGGCTCTGTAGACACGCAATCTTTGGATGGCTGGATGGTTGAATGAATGAAGTCTGAATCTTCGGCGTAGATTTCTCTCAACTCTCCGTCGTCGTTGATTGACTTTTTCGTCGGACTACTGACGACAGGTGTCTGTCAACCGTGAACTTCGTGAAGTCGGTATGGGTTCTTACAATTTCTACTCAGTTTTTTGATTGACATCCGCTTAACTTAGGCTTTAGGTTGCGTGATAAATTTCAATTCAAGGAAAAGGAGGTGCATAATTAATATCGATGATGGCATGGCGCACAGTCCTTGGAGGCAGTTGTTGCTCTATTTATGAGTGATTTATGCAGCATTTATCATGTTAACCCTGAGCCGTTCAGGTCTTGTTTCCTTATTGTTATTACCATACCATGATATTCATTATGTAGGACATGAACGATAATTCTGTAACATGTTGTTGAATCAAAATTTACCCTTTCCTTTTTTTCTTTCTTTCCAGGTAATTAAATCTAACCGATCGGATCTGGTGAGAAAATCTTGTTCTACGTATATGGTTTGTTGAAATAGCTCAAGAAACATTAGCATTAATATATCATAGATCAGAATCTTGAACTAAGCTTTCAGAGCATTCTCTGGACGAAATTATAATATCTTCACAATTTCTCCCTTAAAAGAATACAATACCGAAAATGTAAGTTTTTTAATAGTTTATCATTGAATAAGTATGATTTTTAACGATGTTTAGTTAAAAATTCTTCCATTTTAAATCTTTATAGTTTATTTCAGAAATCATAACATTTTCCAAAATTGTTTGCGATAGTTAGAAATCAGGTATCAGAAAAGGATTAGGCTTAAAAGCGGCACGTTATCCAAACAAACGGGAAAATTGTGCCTAGCCTTTTTTGTTTGCAGATTTCATCATATACCTGAGAAATCTGAAAACCTATAAAAAGGATAAGAAAATAAATTCAATGTATTAAACATGGCGTAGCCTATCCACATGGGAATTCTTGACAAATATGGCATAAAGCCTATCCACATAGCAATTTGAAGCGTTGAAGCTCATATGGGGTAAAGAGTGACAAAATGTTACTTTAGTTTGAATTCTTAGAATTAGATTCAATTATTACGTGATAGGCAGAGTACAGAAAGGTTGTAAAGCGAACGAGAGACAGTTACATATAAGTTGGAAAGAATCTTAAGAATCATAAATTATTTGAGGAGATTTGATCTTACACTGATCAGAGAATGCTCCGACCAGGATGCTACAGTGAAGGCATACAAAAGATCTGATTTAAGTTGGCATTTAGCCTATCCACATGGGGATTTCAAGCATTTGCGCTTCTTAAAATTACATTTGAAATGTTTTTTTCTTTATAACTTTCTTACTTAAATTCAGACATACAAATGAAATGTAGTCAGATAAAAAAGGGCAATCACACACTAGGTGGAAGGAAAATATAGGCAGTACCTACTACCTCGGAATCATAGTTAAACCAACCTGGAGATTTATTATACAAAGCTTGTTTTTTTACAGACCAGTTAGTGCTCTGGTCAGATAGCTACTATGAGTTTCTTTAAAGTGAAATTAAAAAAAGCAGCTTTGAAGAGTGCATAGGTAGGTGAATTTTGATACATAGTAATCCGATGGAACAGCAAGGCTTTTTTATTACCTTGCGATATATGTATTTATAAACTGGACATGAGAAGCGATTTTAAAGCCCTTTGTCTATCTGTACAGTAACAAGTAGTTTTGACAATTATTTTCAATTTAAGCGATATTTACGAAAGCACATGCGATTGCACGAAACTAGTGAAGTAAATTCCAGAACCAGGACTGGCGTATGATAACGAAACATCAGAAAATGAAATAATAAGGGATTCAACTCTTCTAAACCATATATTTAACCATTCTAAAGCTAAAGTGAACTTGTCACATGTGTCAGTACAAGAGAAATTACACATATTTGGTGAAACAGGAATAACTGTCGACATGCGAAATTAGTTTTGACTTCAAACTAGATAGATACAACGAGAAATTTGAAAGCCTTTCGGCTACAAGCCAAAAACATATTTTTGAACATTTGTTCCCTGTAAACGGCATTTGTACGGCTTGCATGATTAAAGTACCAGGTCGGTTTTTTTTAAATAAATATCTATTTCTGAAAGGCCATTTACTTCTACAAAATGGTGTTACCAAACTGAAGATAGAAGGCACTAGACACTTGTGTTAATACAAGGAAAAATATGAAGAATTTATCTGATGTCACAAACATTACTGAAGTAATTTATGTAGGTAGATCATTTTTTCATAAGATTTCAACTTGGCCAATCTTAACAGAAAAAAAAAAGAAAATCCCATTGGGCTATAAGCGATGTGTACATAAGAGATTTACATTTAAGAATCACATGTGTGGAGATTTTATTGAAAGAGATATCAGAAAAGCAAAGAGATTTGTTAAATAACAAACCATTTTCCAAATTGGCAAAACAAGAAAACAAATATGGAAGAATACAGCTTGTGCAAATGCATGTTTGGCAATACGCGCTATTGGCATATTCTCCCCGAGAGAAAATAGGTCAAAAAGTTAAAAAATATCAGCGAGAATTCAAAACCGATTCAGATTCAAAACATTGGCTTACACAATTCCGAACTGAAAGAAAGAAAGACAGTTAGAAATGCTTTCATTCCTCTTGCTCTGTATTAAATTATGAATCTCTGTTTTCGTTATTTTGAACAAATAGTTTCCTTTTTATTGTTGACTTTTTAATGGGTATGAACAACAACAAGGATAAATAATTCTTTTTTTTAACGTTGTTTTCAGTGTTAACATTTTAAGCTAAAATTTTCGGTTATTTTTTTTTTCATTTCAGTATTCTTCTGATTAAAACAGTATAGACTTAAAACTCAAAAGCCAAAATTGAAATAAATTGAAAAAACGATTTTTATAAATAAAAGAAAAAAAGCCTAATATAAAAACCCGAAAAAAAAGAAAAGTTACAACAAAATTGTTAAAAAAGCTGACTAAAAACAAACGCACATTAAAAGTAAAATAGATGAAATCTCAAAACTTCTAAAAATAAAAAAATAATGGAATGAAATCTTTGAAACAATTAAATATACTCCAAAATCTAAACGAAACTGAATGAAATGAAACAAAAAACCAAAAATAATAAAATGGGCCAGAAATGTGGAAAAATGAACAAAACAATGCAAAAAAATGTTTAAATATAAAAATTTCAAAAAGTAAAAACAATAAGAAAGAAATTATGAAAAAAACGTTATTTTGAAACGAAAGAATAAAGAATAAAAATTTCAAATAAATTCATACAAACTCTGAAAAAAAAAAATTAAATCATACCTAAAACATGTTTAAAATGTTTCAAATTTTTATATTACAACAAACTCTAAAATTAGAACATTCTTAATAAAACTAAGATAAACAAATAAAATCCAGAAATCTAAATTCTTTGAAAATTCGAAAATCCTAAACAGGACAAGTGTGAACAAAAATACGGGAAAAAAATAGAAAAATTCTAAATTTATAAAAAGTTTGGCATTATTATCTCAAAGTCGTCCATTTTTCTCTCCTACCCCATTAGGCTCTGAGGGCCTAAAATGTAAATTAAATTTAGTATGTTCATTGACACGGGCGGCGAGATGAAATGCTCGGTAGAAGAATTTGTAAAGGCGTGAAGAATAGGCGGATAGGCAAGCATCAGATAAGCTTCGTAGGATAAAGTTTGGATATTTAGGTGTCTGTAAGTATAGGGCATTTTTTTTATTGGAAAGCTTGAAAGTGAGGTGGTATGCCGTACAACAAAAGACTATCCGCCTATTCTTCTTGCCTTTACAAATTCTTCTACCTAGCATTTCATCTCTCCGCACGTGTCATGAACATACTTAAACTAATAGTTATATCGGCGATTAAAACTTATCATCAATCTAAAATGTAAATATATAAAAATGAATGTTTGTCTGTCTATCTGTCTACAGGGAAACTACAGGGCCGATTATTGGAAAATTTGACATCTCAAAGTTTTTTGGGCACGTGACGGTTTCTTTGATTGTTACAAATCCCTTTCGACTTAAGCGCAAGAAGAGGGGGGGGGGTCTCGCTTACAAAAGAATCTAAAACAACCTATACGAATTATAAGTATTTTCAAAAAATCTGAGACCTAAACAAATTTGAACGAATTATTAAATTGATGGACAAGTTTTGACATATTAAGATGATTTATTGAATTGAAACTCTCTGTCACGGTACGAAGGGAGGGGGGGGGGGGTCGTGTGATTTAATTTAAAATTCATATAAAATGTGACAGAACTCGAACAATTTTTAAAGCATCTTGATTAAATTCGGCACACATCTAAGATTTAAAGCATGAGTGGCTCTTGACGACGTTGTTTCCAGTGTTAACATTTTCAGCTAAAATTTTCATCAAAAGCCGAAATTAAAAAAAATCGAATCAATACTCGATGTGATATAGGCAAATAATTTTTAAAGGCTTTCGAAAATCTGTTGTAATTTTTGTATAAATACTTCAGAACAATTCGTTTTTTTTTGACTCGCCAGCCAATCTCATTTTTGAAATTTGGCCCGCCTGTTGAAAATGTTGGCCACCCATGATTTAAAGTAAACAGGCGATTTCCGTGTTCCGTTTTTGTAAAGAGTGGCTCCCATACAAGAAAAACAAAAATATGACAAAATCGAATAATTTTTAAGAGATTATCACGTACATAAAAGTTTTGAATCGATTGGATGATTGATAGAAAACGCTATCAAATTTTGGTAAAGTAGAAAACTTATTCTTTTTTAAGAGATTTTAATTTTTTTCAAATCATCATTCAAATCATCATCATTAAATTTATGTAAATACTGCTGTGATCAAACTGAAAGGCGAATTGAAAAGTTCTCTGCTAAAATGGCTTTCAGAGGCCTCTCCGATTCGGCTTGGATCTCCTCAATCGAGTCAAAACGGTGGTCCCACCGTGGCCTTTTGAGTTTGGAACGATATTGGTCGAAATTTTTTCAGCAAAATTTAAAAATCTTAAAGAGATCGAGAACCGCGTCATATGGCGCATTAGCGTTAAAAAAACCACGACATGTTAAAAATCAAAGAAAAGGTTTTTGGTAGTACACAAAGCCTAGTGTTACTCAAATACCAATGATTATTTTGACGCGTAATTTGACACAGATATTGTCAACAATACAACCAACATACAGAAAAACAATAATTTCGATCGAAAATGAAAACGCACTCTGAAGAAGATAGTAAGTTGCTATAGAAATACCGGTATCTGAACTTTTCTTTTACCGTGGGAATCTTTCGATTGCTTTGATTCAGTAGAATTATTCAAAAGTAGACCAAATTTTAACATAATTCGAGAAATTTGTAACATTATGTGTAGGATATTGTATACGTTAGCACAATGTCATTCTTAAAAAGAACCAAATAATGCAATTTTTACGAAATTCAAAACATCTGGATAGGATTATCTAAAAATCAAACACAACTGCAGGTGATAACATCTTCAAATGATAAATAATCAGTAAAATAGCTGTAAACATCAGTAAAATACTGTGCCATTTGGCATCACTTTGATTTTTGAAAGGGCACTTTTCTCAATATCAGTATTAGGAAATTGCCCTTTTCAAAAATTGATGTCTTAAGCACTCATGGTTTGGGGTTAGGGTTGAGGCCTTTCGTTAAGGTGGTGTTCGTGCCGAACTGTCAATATATCCTTATGGGTGGAGTTCGTCTTAGTTGCAGCGTTGCCTCATATAAATCTGTATTTTCAAGAAAAATGAACTTTTCAATCTGTATACAATCTCAAAAATCTGTTTTGTGATCTGTATCGCTCATTCGAATGCTAAATGTTTCAAAAGGTAGGAATTAATGATGTTCTCATTGAAACATGAACTTTTAAATCAAGTAAACCAAGAAAATCTTTTATTTGCAGTTGTGTTTACTAAAACATTTATTACTTTTACCGTGGTATTTCATAAAATTTTCATCTTGAAAAATTTTCATTTGATATTTTTTTGGTTTTACGACAAAATTTACCCAATGATTAACAGTTGATAATTGCGTCTATAGTTCTACAAGTATTTTATAATAAAATGTTCATTGGGTTTAAGAAGATTTAGCTTTTATAGGCTCTTCTGCACCATTGGTGGCGGAAATTTTCATCAAATGAGCCTCATTTTGAAGCTTGTGGACAGATTAATACGTTTTTATTTTTGAAAATTTCGCATCCTAGATAATCCTGTGAGATTGTTTGAAAATATGTTTTCATAAATTCAGCGATCTTGAACAGAAAAAAACTTTGTTGACCGCGAGCATTATCTTTAATAGTTAACAGGGGAAAATTGTCTGTGAATCTGTATAAAATTTGTATGAGTTCCTCAGCGGCTTAGTTGTAGCGTTTGATAAAGGCTTTTCAGTTGGCATTGGTTCTACGCAAATTAATTAAAGATTCCTTCGTAAATAAGTTCATTCATATTCTTGCTAAAACTGACCTTTATTTCAACAAAGATTGCATTTTTATGTTCATTTGACAATACTTTTCCTCCACAGCCTAAAACACAATCCAAATAAGTCAACCATGATCGAGTGCTGGTAATTTTTCATCTGCCCGCCCAGCTTAATGCACACTCAGAAATGAAAAAAATATGAAAATTATTATATTTCAATAACTCCGATATTTCTCTGTCATTAATATCCAGAAATATTAAAAAATAACTATTTCAGATATTTAAATTTATGCATCCGAATAATTTCTTGGCGTGTAATGATCCAATGCATAAAATTTAATAACCGAGAAATTATATATTATTTTCTTCAAACAAACGCTTTGTGCGTTTGAGTCCCAACTAAACGGGTATGAGCACATGCTAGATTCTTCAGTTGCTAAATGCCTTTCAACTTGACTGCATGCAGATTCCATTCTCTGTAAATATTTAACTGAATCATATTTAAAAAGGATGGACTCAATTGCAGTAAGTAATATTACCAGCGAAATGCACATGTTTTTATGCTATGGTCAATTATGCACATTGACCATAGAACATGAACAAAAATCAAACGATTTTCGTTTGGTTTTTCTGTTTATTTCTGCTTTAAGCGTTTGCCTTTACTTTACGGCTCAAACTTTTATTTCTGACCACCAGATGTCGTTCCATAACATTTCTCAATGCATAAATTTTAATCGCAGAAATATTTCCCAGTGAGAAATATCCCAGTAATTACACCATGAGAAATATCCGTGTGCGTAAAGAGGGAGATATGTGAAAATACCTAAAATATAACTGTTTGATATTTTATTTATTTCTGAGTGCATTGTGCAGAAATATAATTCTTACGTTTCCTCTAGCTAAAAGCTTCTGGAATTTTTCAATCGAGAGAACAAACAGATCACACCGATTAACCTGCTCCCCTTTGGGGGTTCTTCCAGATATGAATAGCAGCTATCTTCTCGCGGGCATCAAAGATCGCGACTCAAGAATCCATCACAACAACTGGGGTGGCAGTCTCACATCCGGTGTTCCCTTCCGTCCCCGGAGACTGATGGAAGCTCGCTCAGAATGACTGCCTGCCTACCGCTTCTCAGTGTGACTAAACTAATGATATCAATTATTTTTGCCTGCGATTTACTGAGTGAGATATCTCACTCAATAGGAAGGTGGGCAACCGAGATTAATTGAGATGTTAAAACTGAGTCATCGCTTGACTTATTCCAGAACAGAGCCTACCTAATAGAGTTTTTTTTCTGAACAAAACAAAACAACCATCATTCAAAAGATTTCAATTAGTGAGCAAGCGAGGAACCCCAAAAACAAAATGTTTTCCAAACAAATGGAAAAACCACTTACCTACTTGTGCATCGCAATCCAAGTCGAGTGATAAATCAAGCCACTCCGACTGATCTGCTTATCCAAATTAGAATCTGCGGTTCACTTAAGCCGCTCAAGCGGTTGACATTTTGCAAATCGCCTTCGACCTGGCTAACATTTGGAGAAGGAATCGTGTTTGGTGAAATATGGCATTTATGATTCGTTGGTTAAAAGTTTGTTGTTTCAAAATGATGCGATTCTAGAAGAATTTGTTCATCGGCCATGAAAAATATTTTTTAATTAGAAGCATATTTTAAGAACAGAAACAAGGAAACATTTTAAGTAGGACGTAAAATAAAAACACTTTCACTTCCTCAATCCAACTGATCTATTTGAAGTAATGAGGGTACTGTGACAAAAAAAACGACACAAAATTACACACAATTCTAACCTCTCTCTCTTGCAGCGTGGCGCTCTAATCATCGGTTGCACTTCTAAAATAAATAAAACATTTGCAAGTAGGCTACATTTCCCACGAGGGCAGCCTGACGTCGCACACAGGGGTAAATGCACCTAATAAGCGATTACCCCTTCGCAACATTTTTATATTTTAAGATGATCTAATAAATTCTTGAAAGAAAAAAGTGATTTTTTCACCTGGAAGGGAGATTAAAAAGAATTATTTCTTGCAATAATTAGTTTAGTGACTTGATGTCTTCACAAGAGTTGTAGATCTTCTGAATCAAAGCAATCGAAAGATTCCTTTTAATTCGACCACGGTACCGTGGTTGAATTAAAAGGAATCTTTCGATTGCTTTGATTCAGTTGAATCATTCAACCAAGTAGGCTCATACCACAACAGAGATGTAGATCTTATTATTTTAAGCAACTTCGTTAAAGACATTATAAAGATCGCATGAAATTCAAAAAAGTTACGAGCATTTAAAAAATAACGAGAATTTTAACAAGTAATTTTGAGTTTTTATTTAATATCTTTTTAAGTACACGATTTACAAACTTGGTATATTTGAGAAAGTTGTTCAAATTGTTAAAACACACAATTTTGTAGAACATTTCAAATACATATTTCAACTAATAAAGGAGATATACTGCAAAATATCCAAAATAATGCCTTTTTCAGTAGGTTATAACCTTAAGAGTTCGGACGAGTTCGGATAATTTTATGAGTGGATTTTGTTGGTCAAGTTATTGGCTTTCCATTGATATATAAATTAAACATTAGTTTTGAATAGATTTCCTGCAAACTAGCAATCAATAATGCGCTTTTTCCTTTGAAACACTTAAAATTCAAAAAAACCCCTCAATTTTTCCTGTTTTTAGAGGTAAAAGCTCATTTTTGATTGCTTGTTTATAAAAAATCTATTCAAAACCAATGTTTAATTTATATATCAATAGAAAGCCAATAACTTGACCAACAAAATCCACTCAAAAAATTATACGAACTCGTCCGAACTTTTAAGGTTATAACTTACTGAAAAAAGGCATTATTTTGGATATTTTGCAGTATATCTCCTTTCTTAGTTGAAATATGTATTTGAAATGTTCTACAAAATTATGTGTTTTAACAATTTGAACAACTTTTTCAAATATACCAAGTTTGTAAATCGTACACTTAAAAAGATATTAAATAAAAACTCAAAATTACTTGTTGAAATTCTCGCATTTAAAAAAGCTCGTAACTTTTTTGAATTTCATGCGATCTTTATGATGTCTTCAACAAAGTTGCTTAAAATAATAAGATCTACAATTTTTGTGAAGACATCAAGTCTCTAAACTAATTATTTCAAGAAATAATTTTTTTTATTTTCCTTCCTGGTGGGAAAATCACTTTTTTCTTTCAAGAATTTGATAGATCATCAACAAATATAAAAATGTTGCGAAGACATCAAATGTCTATCGTTTACCGTTTGTCCGCAAATAATTTTGATCGCTTATTAGGTGCATTTACCCCTGTTTGCGTCGTCGACTTGACGACATATTGCGTTGATTAGAGCCGGTTTCGCGTTTGACATTTTCGTCTACTAAACACACATTTACAGACAGTGAGTTTAGTTTTTTTTTATTCTCTCTATTCAGCGCCGATAGCTTTCTACTAGAGAATTTAGAACGGCGCAAGTCGACGGAAGGTTCTGATTACATGATCTACATATGTAGGTACTTGGTGCAGTTAATAAGTATAACAGCGGTACAGGAATGTGGTTTACCTTCCCACATTATGATGATGGCGTCAGTGAGTTGAATTCCGCGAGGGCTTACACCGCACCTATTTGTTCAGGTGCCATTATTAGATTAATTAGCGAGTTGTTGCTTAACAATAATTTAGTTCCATTCCTAAAAAAAATGTCACCCGCTATTGGAGACTGTTAAAAATTAAGTTAATATTCGATTCAATTTGATTTCGATTTTTTTTAAACAGATTTTAAGAATCCTCCAATTATTTCAAGTTCAATTCTTCTGACTTTCTTCTACTGATTTGATCACTTTTGGACTTCCAACTTTCCGATATTCTGAATTGATTCTCTGTCTTGACTTTCAGACTTTCTAGCATATCGGATTACAACTTTAAAACTTATGACTATCTTATCTTTTAACATTCTGAGTGACTGGCCTCCTTTCTGACTTTTAAGATTTTTGACTTTCTTGATTATCTGAATTTCTAACATACGGCTTTTTAGCACGCTGACTTTTCTGACCCAACTTTCAGACTTTCTTACTTTCTGATATCCTAACTTTTTTGTTTGTCTCGTTTTCTGAATTTCAATTTTAATTTTACTTTCTTACTATTTGTTTTTTTTATTGGTTTTATGATTTAAAAGTTACTGGCTTCCTAAGTACATAGTTGAATTTATTGCTTTCTGACTTCCAGAACTCCTGATCCAATTTATTGACTGAATGACTTATTGGTTTTGGTTTTCTGACTTAACACGTTCGTCGCCACGCTCATTTTGGTAGTTTTACTAGCCGGGCCCAAAGAAATTTTCAGAGAGAGAAAGTAAAGAGGGAGAACTCCCATATTTGAACCGTGTGGCGAAGCTGAGCGGTAAACTCAAGTAAGAGAGCGTCACACGCTTTTTGATGTGACGGGGCCCCCAGGAAATATACCCGTCTGCCAAATATGGGTGACGTGGCGACGAACGTGTTAAAGAATTTCTGACTTTCTAAATTCTTTACTCAGCGATAAACTAACCAACTAATTAATTAACTAACTAACTAACTAACTAACTAACTAACTAACTAACTAACTAACTAACTAACTAACTAACTAACTAACTTACTAACTAACTAACTAACTGTAATATTCGACCATCGAAGCAATCGTTTTAAAATTTAAATTTCAATCTAAGCAGTCACTGACTGAACAGCACATGTTTTTTGTCATTCCAATTGTACTTGTCCTAGAATAAAGAAGTAATTATTAGTTGATCAAAATTGTCTTATTCTTGGAAGCATCTGGAAGACATATCAATTGGCGACGAGGACACTTCTGGAATTCAAGTACTCATCCAGAATTGAACCCGAGGAAGAATGGCAGCAAATCAAGAACTCCAAGCAGCGATTTTGCAGATGACGAAACTTCTCCAGCGGTTGGCCGTTCCACAAGCAGCAAACCCAGAGCAAGTGTTGGAATCGCTGTCCACCAACATCAGCGAGTTCAGGTTCGATCCGGAGAACGGCACCACATTCGAAAAATGGTTCGCCCGTTACTCGGATTTGTTCGAAAGCGACGCACGCAGTCTCGACGATGCAGCAAAAGTTAGGCTCCTGCTCCGAAAATTGGACACGTGTTCCCACAGTCGCTACGTGAACTACATCCTTCCTCAATTGCCGAAGGACATTCCTTTTGCTGACACCATCAAGACACTGCAAAAGATCTTCGGTAGGCAAACATCCGTTTTCAACAAGCGCTACCAGTGCCTACAGCTGGTAAAATCGGAAGCTGACGACATCATTTCCTACGGCGGTCAAGTCAACAGAGCATGCGAGGAGTTCGAATTTCAAAATTTGAGCATCGACCAATTCAAATGCTTGATTTTTGTCTGCGGTCTCAAAGCACCACGTTACGCAGACATTCGAGCAAGGTTGCTTTCCCGCATCGAAGGAGGAACGGACGAGGCTCCGGTGACAATTCAAACTCTTATCGACGAGTTCCAGCGAATTGTCAATCTCAAGTCGGACACCACGATGATAGAACATCCATCAAGTTCCAACAAATCGGTCCACAGCATTTCGGAGAGGAAATCCGGCATCCAACAACGTCCATCGAAAACGGAAAGTAAGTGCACACCTCGCACTCCCTGCTGGCAGTGTGGACAAATGCATTTTGTCCGCGACTGTCCCTTTTCCGACCATCTCTGCAAGGCATGCAACCGCATCGGTCACAAAGAAGGCTACTGTGGCTGCATGAGGAAGTCAGGCGATTCTTCAACCAAACCCCAAGCGAAAAAGAAGAAACACTTCCACAAAAAGGTTGGCTCCAGAACTGAAGCCAAGGGCATTTACGTAAACCACATCGCAAACAGTTCCCGGAAGCGCAGGTATGTGACTGTCACCATCAATCAGGTCGCTATCTCGCTGCAATTAGATTCCGCAAGCGATATCACCGTAATTTCCAAGGCAACGTGGCACCAGCTTGGCAAACCGAAACTTACACCATCATCGATTGAAGCATCCAACGCATCCGGTGGTCGACTCAATCTCATCGGCGAATTCAATTGCGATGTCACCCTCAACGGCATGAGCAAGAGTGGCCAATGTTTTGTTACGTCATCACCAGACCTCAACGTGCTTGGAATTGATTGGATCGACATGTTCAACCTTTGGTCGGTTCCATTCGACACCCTCTGCAGTCAAATTTCATCGATCTCCAAGCCATGTTTCGAGGAAATAACATCACAGCTTCAAGCAACACATCCGACGGTCTTCGACAACTCGCTGGGCCACTGCAAGAAAACAAAGGTAAAACTTTTTCTTAAATCTAACGTCAAGCCTGTTTTCTGTTCGAAGCGACCAGTTCCATTCAACACCATTTCACTTGTGGATGCTGAGCTAACACGTCTACAATCGCTCAACATCATCACGCCGATCGATTTTTCGGAGTGGGCCGCTCCGATAGTAGCAGTACGCAAGCCGAATGGTAAAGTTCGCATCTGTGCGGACTATTCTACTGGACTCAACGAAGCGCTGGAGAGTAACCACTATCCTCTACCTGTCCCGGAGGAAATTTTCGCTCAGCTGAATGGAAGTTCGATATTCAGCATCATCGACCTTTCTGATGCGTATCTGCAGGTGGAGGTAGACGAGGAATCGAAAAAGCTTCTTACCATCAACACACATCGGGGGCTTTTTCAATTCAACCGCCTCGCTCCCGGGGTGAAGTCAGCACCTGGGGCATTCCAACGGCTGGTTGACACAATGATTGCTGACATTCCTGGTGTTCGGTCATTCCTCGACGATGTCATCATATTCGGACCAACCTGGGAAGCACACAAAGCGTCATTGGATCAACTACTTCAGCGATTGGAGGAATATGGTTTCCACGTCAAGATGGAAAAGTGCCACTTTTTCCAAACTGCAATCAAATACTTGGGGCATATCATCGACAACAAAGGCATCCGCCCTGATCCAGAAAAGCTCCAAGCCATCGCCTCCATTCCAGCACCGACCAACGTTTCCGAACTGCGCTCATTCCTGGGAGCCATAAATTTTTATGGCAGATTTGTCCGTAACATCCATGAACTTCGACATCCACTCGACCAGCTACTTAAGAAAGATGCGAAGTGGCAGTGGAACAACGATTGTCAACGGTCATTCCGGCGATTTAAGGAAATCCTGCAGTCCGAAATGCTGCTAACTCATTACGATCCGAAGCTACCAATCATCGTGGCTGCGGACGCTTCAAGTACGGGCATCGGTGCAGTCATTTTCCACGAATTTCCAAATGGGCACCGAAAGGCAATTCAGCACGCATCAAGATCCTTAACTGCAGCAGAGCAAGGCTACGGGCAGCCTGAAAAGGAAGCACTTGCACTTACGTACGGTGTGACGAAATTCCACAAGTACCTACTGGGTCGACGATTCACTCTTCTCACGGACCACAAGCCGCTACTATCCATTTTTGGTTCGAAGAAGGGAATTCCGTTGCATACCGCAAATCGACTTCAAAGGTGGGCGCTGATGCTGCTCAATTACGATTTCGACATCCGTTACGTTTCCACCAACGAATTCGGTTGCGCTGACATGCTGTCCAGATTGATCGACCGTACCAAGCAGCCAGAGGAGGACTACATCGTTGCAGCGATCTCGCTCGAAGAAGACATGGTGAGCATAATTCATGACACTGTCCATCAAGTCCCAGTTTCATTCGCAGCTATCCAAACCGCAACGAAGACAGACAAAGCGCTACAGGTAGTGCTTAAGTTCATCCGTGATGGCTGGCCAACCGATCCACGGTCAATCACAAATCCAGACGTGCATTCCTACTTGAGCAGACGAGACTCCCTCACCCATGTCGACGGGTGTATTTTGTTCCGCGACAGAGTAGTCGTTCCGAGCAAATTTCGAAAACAGATCCTGAATCAGTTTCATCGCGGACACCCTGGTATGGTTCGCATGAAGTCGATTGCACGCAGTTTTGTCTATTGGCCAGGAATAGATAAGGACATCGAGGATTTTATCCGGCGGTGCACTCCATGCTGCACAGCTGGGAAAACACCAACCAAATCAATGCCCGAATCTTGGCCCATGCCCGACAAGCCGTGGTCACGTATACACGTGGACTATGCAGGACCTGTGGACGGATTGTACTTCCTGGTGATTGTGGATCCTTACACCAAATGGCCGGAAGTGTACGCAACAAGAATCACAACGACGAAAACAACAACGAAGCTACTTTCCCAGTCGTTCTCAACATTCGGTGTTCCGGAAACCATCGTCTCGGATAACGGTACCCAATTCACTAGCCACGAGTTCCAGGTTTTCTGTGAAAAGCAAGGTATCCGCCACATCCGAACAGCACCGTACCATCCTCAATCCAACGGGTTAGCTGAACGTTTCGTGGACACGCTGAAACGCACGCTCCGGAAAATTCGCTCCGGGGGAGAAACACTGGAGGAAGCACTGCTGATTTTTCTCCAAGTTTACCGAACAACACCAACAGCAGATCTCGGTAACAAATCCCCAGCAGAAATAATGTTCGGTAGGTCAATCCGAACAGTTTCGTCGATTCTTCTACCAACCACTCAATGCATTCCAGCAACGCAGACTGAACAGCAAACCGTCAAGAATGGTGCAGTCTCAAGGCAGTTCGCTCCTGGTGATTCGGTATACGTCCAGGTTCATCAAGGTAATGCATGGCAGTGGCAGGCCGCCACGGTCATCGAACGAATTGGAAGAGTCAACTACAACGTTTTCCTTCAAGACCGTCAACGACTCATTCGCTCACACATCAATCAACTGAAGCATCGTGCGACCAAGACTGTTCCCGATCCAGGTACAAACCAAGACCCGAGTCCATTATCAGTGTTTGTCGACGGATTTGGTCTTGAGGTGCCAACTCGAGCCGTTCCAGCAGTAGTACCGAATCCACCACCCAACGGAGACGTGGACTCTGACGGTTCAGAGTACTATTCGGATGGAAGCAGCGAAAACGACGATCCGCCTCAGCCAGATCCAGTGCCGGTTGCAACTCCTGCGAGGGAACGACGACAAACCAGGTTGCCATCGAGGTTCGAGCCGTACTGGATGGCTTAAGGGGGGAGATGTAATATTCGACCATCGAAGCAATCGTTTTAAAATTTAAATTTCAATCTAAGCAGTCACTGACTGAACAGCACATGTTTTTTGTCATTCCAATTGTACTTGTCCTAGAATAAAGAAGTAATTATTAGTTGATCAAAATTGTCTTATTCTTGGAAGCATCTGGAAGACATATCACTAACTAACTAACTAACTAACTTACTAAAGAGGTTAGTTACCTGAAGTAATAAACATCTGTTTTTTTTCCATCCTTATTATAGATTGATTTGTTTGAGTTTTTAACTTTTTAAATTAGTTATTATTTTTTTTTTTTGCTTTTCCGATTTCATGTACATTTAATGTAAACGTTTTGATTTTTGGAATATTAAGCTTTTCGGCTTCCCATTTAAGATTTCACAACGTGATTTTATTGTATTTCAACTACCTGAAATTCACGTAGAAAAAAGTTTTGAGATATTTTAAGTTTAGACTAAATTTAAAAAACGAACAACCACATTTAGAATCTCAATGAAACTTCATGTTTCTGTGAAGAGATCTAAATTCTGCTTAAGATTAAGGAGTACTTTCAAGTATATAATGGCTAGCTTCTAAGTAATGCTAACACCACCAGCCCACAGAAAGAGTACTATGAATGTCGTGACCGAGACTCGATCTCATGACCTCTGGCTTTGAAGACTTAAACGCTATCCTCTAGGCCATGGTCGGTGGCATTAGTTATTGATGATTATGTGGAAAAATTTAATGTTGATCAAAGTTACCCCGTTTTATGGGAATCCATAGAAAAATAAATTTTATTTTTTGCATACCACATGGCATCACTGGCCAAAAGCTTGATCTGCTTCGAGGTTATGGCTGAGGCCAAACAGTTTGTTGAAACTTACGGTTTCTTAACGGCATCTGGGACAGCAGCAACCGATTTCTACTGTCACGAGCAGAACCAAAACATTGTTTGTTTTGGCTCCAAATTTTTCTCGATTGTTTTGTTTATAATGTTGGTTTTTTTGTCAATCTTCATCATTTTTTAGTTGTTTTCTGTCCTTTTTAGTCTTTTTTTTGTATTTGTTTTTAAATTTTTAATTTTTCATCTTTATGTCTTTTGTTTTTATTGTTGTATTTTATCATCATTTCAGAACGTGAAAACGTATGTATGGTGTTTGTCTAAATTATAAAGCTCAGTTCTTTTAGAAATGGGACAGCATTTTGTTGACTGTAAAAAGTATTATCCGACCTATTTTTTTATATGCTAGTTTAATAGCATTGCTGTGAACTTTTTACGACGAAAATTCTTGATAGAAGAATTAAAGATTGAAATTAAATGACGGATAGATAAAGCAGAAGCTTAGTAGGAGAAAATGTATAGACGTTGAAAATGAGCCAAGAGCATATTTTATGGAAAGCTTCAAAGGTGCGTTCTAGACCCTTTGTCCCGCATCAATTGAATGGCTGGGAGAAGTAATAGCGAGAGGCGCAATTACGTTCACCCATACATCCAACCCGATGGATTGGCAAATCACGTGCTTCCCAATCGGACAAAAAGTCTAGACCGCATGAAGTTCTTCTATCAAGAATTTTCGTCGTAAAAAGTTCACCGCAATGCCATTAAACTAGCATATAATAATTATCAACGGCGACTATTCGTTAAAAAGACCTATTTTTTTCAAAAGTTATTTTTTTTGCGTTTTTGAGATATTTACGATGCAAGAGAAAAAGAAAAAAATAATTTTGCACAGTTTTCTTCAAAATCCATCTAAATGATAGCTGAAAAAACCGTTGATTATTCAAAAAAATTACTTTGTGTAAGTGGTGGAAAAGTATGCAAACGCTGTCAAAAATGCCCACAAAGTTCAAATCAAGCATTGGAGTGAAGCATATGATTGGAAACTCCGGCTAAGGGTCATCAGGGAAGTCAAGTCTCATACCAGAATTTTTAATTTTCAATAAGCGAAAAACTAAGGATAGATCGCTGAAATGTCCAAAATATTTTTTTCCGATAAGCTGAAAGTGTTGCCTAGCTATGAGTCATTCAAACCTAACCTAAAACAACAATTTTTGGCTAGTTCCAGAGCTCCTAAGTTTTTTTTACGCGGTTTGAATTCCGTCGTTAACGTATAAAACTTTTCACTCAAAAAACATGTTGATTCGCGAGAGCCGTGTAGAAGAATCATATCCATGGCAATAAACCGCGTAAAAAGAAGCCGTGTTAGAAAAAGTGAGCAAAATCAAACCGCGTAAAAAAAGTTCTTGGTGTATGTATTTGCTGATTGTTTTGTAGAAAAATATAATGATTTGCCAAAATTCTGTTCCTGTGGAAAAAAACATCAATTTTCAAAACAAAAACTTTGGGTTTCGCTGTGTTTTGAAATGCCTAAAAAGATTAATCTTGTATGTGCCCTTCGCAACCTTCGATCTAAACTAACCGATTATACTTTAAGTTCAATCTCATGATGGTTTTACTTCGTTATTGTCAGATATTGCCAGCAGAAATTCCACAAAAACGCTCAAAAAAGTGGCTCAAAAATAATCAAATTCGTTAATTTTGAAACAACTGTATCCACTAAATTGCCCTCAGTTTTTTTTAAAGGAGAAGAATTAGACCAAAAAGTAGCAGATATTGAAGAATGAGGATGTAGCCACCTGAAATACAGATTAGACGAAGTATAAGTTTGAAAAATTTATCAATATCATGAATGAAAAAAGTGTGCACCGGGAGATGGGAGGTACAAGAAGTTTCTTACAAAAAAAACGATAAATTTTTTTTTTCAAATTTTTTCATGAATGTTCATAAGATTACCTTCATTTCCTTCATAGAAAGTATTTTGATCAAACGATAGGTTTTTGAGATACACGCATTCGCAACTGTCCCATTTCTAAATGAACTAAGCTTTAGTGGTCCTGTTATAGCGAAAACTAAAAGATAATGGTGTTTCTAAAAAACCGTTCGATTCTGATATTGTATATCCTAAAATTCAATAATTTCATCATGGCGAAAGTTTTTCTAGGAAACTTTACAATCTATAGTCGTTTATTTCAGGATTATTACTTATTCGGGAAGAGCGGGGAAATTAAAGGATTTTATCTTCAGCGCTTACATTTGTCGAACAAAGAAACGCCGGCCGTAGAAAAATTTCTTGACCATAAACTATTTCTTAGCTCACGCATTTTGTGAAGTCCTAACTCGGTCGACTAATTTTCTGAAAAAGATTTTTTTTTTAAAGAACTTATGATGAAAGGCTGTTTTAAATAAATTGAATTATGAGAATTTTTTTGATCTGACTTTCCTGATTTTCAGCTGTTTTTTTTTAATTGAGTTTACAGCACCTTTATTCATAACCATACTTCAAATTCCCATTTGATTGAAAAAAATATTTAAAAAAATCTAAAAATAATCAAATTTCTTTGTTCATTTTTATGTACTAACTCACTGAAAATTGTTAAAAACTATCAAAAAGTAAGTTCAAAAATCAAACATCAAGTTTCTGACAAACGATCTTGAAGTTCTTATCTTATTTTCTTCCGAGAATATTTTCTTATAAAATTTAGCTCAATTTTAACTTTTGAATATCGGGAACTGTCCCATGCGGAAAAAACACCGAAAACAAAAAAAAGAGATTATCATTTTGTTCGGATAACTGATAAACGCACAGAAGCCAGAAGATGTAACAAGATACTAAGTTTATGTGTGATACTTGTTAACATGTTTTGTTTAAACTAGTAGAATTTCAAATGAAAAAATCTAATTAAAACCATGCATTTTTGAAAAAGGACTGAAAATTGAGACTTTAAATTTAAATAAATTTACCAGAATTTAGGTATCTAATTAGATTGGGGCATCTAACACTCAGCGAGTTGAAAATAAATGTTCAAGGTATCCAATCATAAACATGATTCAGTATCCAATATGAGAACCGAACTAAAATTTCAGATTGCTGAGCATGAATAAGGTTCATCGAAATCTGTTTTAAGTCCTTTAGAAGTAAAATGCATTTACCCTTATAAAAAGCGAAGATGGTGTGAAAGACTGGAATGAAGGTAACAATTTTCGGTGAGGGTTAGGATAAGGTTGCCAGAATTTTTTAATCACGTATCCGGGTCGGACAAACCGAGCAATTTTCTATAAAACCTGACAAATCCGGGCATTATCCTGGCAAATTTTATCGAAACCCAGAAACTACTCAACAAAAACCAAGATAAAAAATTGAAATAAATAATTTTCCCTAAAAATTCATCAACAGATTTTAAATCCTACTTTAGGTTTTGAAAAAACCTTTCATAATTATATTTGCAAAACCTGCTCAAAAATTTTTGTTTTGGTGGCTAAAAAAATTTTTTTACGACGAAATTTAATTTTTTTGTTTGATTTGCCAAATAAAGCGAAAAATTCCGGGCTTTTTTCAATGAAATCCGGGCAACCGGATCGGGCCTGATTGTTCCCAAATTTTGTTTCAAATATGCGGAACAAAACCGGATAAAACCGGGCAATCTGGCAACCTCAGGTTAGGATAACTAGAATTATTTTCTTACCGTATTACCATCACCGTAATTTGAATAACTTTTGAGTTTCAAGATTAAACCAAAAAAAAATTAAGTTCTAACACTTTTACGTTCAGCTTTCGCAAACATATCTTAATATTTTTTTTCAACAAACCTAATGGACATATTTATTTGCGCATTTTCAAACAGGGAAATCCATGAAATCTCAATCTCAAATGGAAGCTCTGTAATGATATATTTTTGCTAAGTTGAGCCTCGGAAACTCTGTGTGTAGGCTTTGTTATGCATCTTACACGGATAAAAAACTCTACAGATTGTTATCAAAATTCGTATGGTTGGCTCTTCCATATCATAGATTTTTGGTTGTACCCATAACTTGACTTTATCAACATCGATAACTACTAAAAAACTAGCGTTTTTGTGAAGTTCTAGACGGAATTCTGACAGGCAAGCATTGTGGGTTTACTACTTATATAGGACTATACTTGCTTATTTTAAATTTATTCATTATTGCTATTTAACGTTCTGAAGTGATAGTATAGGACATCTGTATTTTTCACTGATACCTTTTCGTCTAAATATTAAAGTACAATTATTATTTTTCGAGTTTTCTATTTTTGACTTTTCTTCTTCAGATTCAAACTTGTAAGCTATCTGACTTGTAAGCTATCTTTAAACTTGTAAGTTATCTGATTTCACCCTGCTCACCTCGTTCTTCAAACATCTTCTTCTAAAAAGTGATAACTATTTCCTATGGTCAAATCGTCTAGTAAAGAGCAGGTTCCATTCAAAATTTATCATTTATTTACTTTTCTTTCTAATTCATTGAGTGAAAGCTCTGTTCTATTTATGTAATTACTAGCTGATCCCATACGAACTCCGTTTCGCTTTCAACTTGGAATATGTCATGAACAGTTTGTATGAAAGCCAATAGCCAAGCATTTTCCAGATGCACTTTTGAATTCATTGTTAAGTAATAATTGCAAAAATATTGGTCGATCATTTTGTCTGTCGTTTGCTACTAAATTTTAAATCAGAAATCCTTTGACCGTGCCAAAAAAAAACCACGTGTATAAATTTCGACTCGATCATTGCATAACAACGCAATTATTGCCAAAAGGTAAACCCTTTTGGGGGCTCTTATACAATCTTTGATGACTGAAATCGATTGCCCTTCCCTCAAAACTCCCGTGTGCAAATTTTCAAAGCAATCCATTGTAAAATAACGTCAATATTGCTAAAAACAGTGAAAAATTAATTTATATGGACGATTCCTTTCGTCGACCCCTGGCAAAACATTTGACATATGAAATCGGTTGCTCGTCCCTGAAAACTACCGTGTGCAATTTTTCATCCCTATCCGATGTAAAATAACGACGATATTGCAAAAATATTTAAAGGTTTATATGGACGACCCCCTTTTCCGGCCTCTTACAATTAATTTAATACCTGAAATCCATTGCTCATCTCTCAAAACTCTCGTGTACCAATTTTCGACTGAATCCGATGTATAATAACGACAATATCGCATCAACAGTGAATAGTTAATATGGACGACCCCTTTGGCCGACCCTTGATTTTAGTTTGGAAAAGTGAAATCAGTTGTTTGTCCCTAATAACTCCTATGTGCAAATTTTCACCCCGATCCGATGTATGAAAAAGTCAATATCGCTAAGATACTGAAAATTTAATATGGACGACCCCTTCTGCCGGCCCCTTACACTGAATTTGATACCTCAAATCGATTGCACGTCACTCAAAACAATCGTGTACCAATTTTCATCTGAATACGATGTATAATAACATCAATATCGCGAAAACAGCGAGCAGTTGATATGGACGACCCCTTTGGCTGACCCCTTACATAACATTTGACACCTGAAATCGATTGCTCGTCTTTCCAAACACTTATGTGCAAATTTTCAACACGATCCGACGAAAAGTAACGTCAATATCGCGAAAACAATATTTGTGTTCTATGGACGACCCCCTTCAGAAGGGGTCATCCGAAAATCTAAAAACATTTTTCATCCTTCCAGGTCCTAATGAGCATCCATGCCAAATTTCAGCTCTCTAGCCCTTAAGACGGCTGAGCCTATAGAGGACAAACAAACAAACAAACATACAGAAATTGCTTTTTATATATATAGATTATCAAAGTTTAACAATGAAAAATCTGTAATGTCATGTGATTGAATAAATTCCTTTTTCACTTTCGCTTAGTTTTAGCTTTCTCCCACATGGACATGCCCTAGACATACATTTTCAAAACCAACTTTCAAATGTTTAACCTTCTCCAAAGCGCTCTAGCTTAACCTATCCACCTATCTTTCCATATATTTCGATTTCATTCTACTAAAGTTCATCTCGCCGAAATGCCCTTAAAAATATTATAACAATATGAGTACATATGATGATCGAAGAACATTTAGAGATTTTTTGCATGACAAACCTCAAAATTTCTTATCTTTAGAAAGAAAGTCCAGTTCAGATCCAGTGATTGCCTACTTAAAGGCGCTTCAAATAAACTAAATAAAAAAAATCGATATTATCGATATCGATAAATATCGATATTCAACCAGACCAAGTTGACTAAAAAAGACATACACTGGGGCGATTTGGGCCTTACAGACTGAATAAACGTGTAACTTAAGGGAACATCCATAAATCACGTAGCATTTGTGGGGGAGGGGGGGAGTTTGACTTTGTGTGACGATGTGTGACGAGAGGGGAGGTAGGGGTTCAAGTAAAGCTACGTAGCTTTAGTTAAATATCGAAAAAAAAAATCAAAATTGAGCAAAGTTATGCCTAATTTAATCCAGTCTGAACATGTATCTATTGACTCCTACTGCCCGACTGTTTTCAAGCGTATCAAGGAGCGTACATGCAAGAAATGCAATTTATATTTTGCTTCAAATGATCTCCAACAGGAGCATAGCAAAATCCACAAGGCCCCAGCCTCGGATAGAAAGATTCGTCCAAAGCGAATTGTAGGAAAAAGAGGATACGAAGTGCTGGTCATCACTCCGGAGGACGATAGAGGGTGGGTAGAGGCAGCTGACATCGCAGATGCAATTATTCCAGCCGAACCGACGATGGAGGAAAGCTGCCCAACGATTTCATTGGAATCCCGAATGGAGATAATTTGGACCGACGCAACTGATTGAATACTTACTAGCTATCCTGTTTGTAGAAAGATAGCTTGGTTTTCTTGACTGATTGATATGCTTTTTTAAACTTCCATTTATAACTTCTTTCCCTTTTTTTGTTATTCTTTGTATTATTCTTGCAAAATGCTGATAATCAAAGTAAAAATAAAAACGGATTTTTAAAAATGGGGGAGGGGGGGGTGGTTATTAAAGCTACGTTATTATCTAGGGGGGTATATGACTTTGTGACGAAATGCTACGAGGGGGGAGGGGGGGTATAAACACTCACTAAAAAAAAGCTACGTCATTTATGGATGTTCCCTAAGATAAAGTGAACCGATTTATTTTTGTTCACGGGATTTTAGCCAGCTTGGTCAATTTTATAAAGTAAAGGATTGATGGAAAATCTTTTGCAGTTCAAGCAAACTACATATTTTTAAACTGACAAATGAGATCTCAGTTTGACATGGTGAATAGATTTTTTTTTTTAAATTAAAAGAAAATTAATGTATCAGCACGATGATTTTTCCCGGAATTTTTATTCTTTCGAATCGTCCACAAATTCCTGCACGGTGATCTTGTCCAGAGTGTTTGCTCTCCCGGTGGATTCATTTCTTGACAAGAAGCACATTTCTTATTGCGCCTCGTGATCCATTTGCCGCGAGATGCTTCCTGTCTTTGTGGGGGCTGTGGGTGTTTTTATAGACTTTTTTTTAGAGTTCATATTCCCCAGAGTGTCTTTTTTTTTTCTAGCGAAAGATAATCTTGCCAAAGTCCAATGATTGCTTGCCGCCGTGAGAACTCGAATTAAGTTCTTGTCGGATTTGTGATGTTAGGCGGCACCGGCAGCTTACTAATTACGGCGGATAGAAAAGGCTCATCAAAAGCGTGGAACGACGCTTTATTGTTGTGACAACGATTGCAATCGCGGTGTAAATTCTGCGGCCGGCTTCCTCTTGCTCGCTAATTCCGTTCACTATCTCGAATAATCACGAGCTGTAAACTTACTGATGGGCAATTCATCCAACTAATTGATTTTTTTTGTTTCCGCTCTCTTTCCAGTACGGTCTACGGCAGCTGGATCTGTCGTTGCTGTCTCAGCTGTGGGCTCTGAACGAATCCATCCAGGACTTCCGGAAGATGCTGCAGGAACAGGAGACCCTTTCGCCTCCCTCGCCCTCGCCGTCCAACTCAGATGTCAATTCGCTATCGTCGGACGAGGAAGAAGACGATTCATCCACGACCCAGACGGCCTCGGTCGGTGCCGCAGGATCAGGAGGAGGAATGCTACCGATCGCTTCGAGTGGCCATCATAACAACCTCATAGAATCTGCCGTGGCCGCCGTATCTTTGCTCAGCTCTAGCCAATCCAGTCGGATGAGGGCCCCTCCACCTCCCCCACCCAATCGAAAAGCTCCCTCGAGGCCGGTGTAGGTTAGCCCGAAAAAGGAAAAAAAAACACTTCGAAAGCCCTGTCTAGATATTCCAAAAAATGAACAAAAATTAAACGTTTAAAAGGATAAAATAATAGTTACTCTTTCTCATCTCAAGCGCTAGCCAATACATTACATAACAAACGAAGAAAAAAAAGTTTCACCCCAAACATACAATAATCGAAAAACAATTCAATTCAATTCGTATCGTTATTCGAACGATCCGGAAAATCGAATAAAAACGGATCTAAAATAAAAGAAAAAAAATCCAACTGATATGGATCGTGAGAAGGAGTCAATCAACAAAGGTCTGCCCTCAGTAGTGATACGGAAAATCTATAGATACAAAAAGAAACATTAACGTAAAAAAAAAAACGAAAACAAATCAAACGCAAGTCAATCTTAACCTAGGTCAAGACAACGTCAATGTCTGAATTGTACGGTGTCACCGATATTTTGGTGGCTTCTATCTATCCTAACGCGTAAACGTTTTGCTCCAAACACCTGTTTCTATATTCTCTTTTCCCAAATCCATAAACCCCTCTCTTTTTCCCACAGTATAGATACTTTTCCTGCTACACACCTTCAGTGACAAATAAATGTGTTGTACATATTAATTTACGTAATTGATTAAAGTTAAAAGAAATAAACAAAATGTGACTACGATTAGCAGCATAGGGCGAAAAAATTAGGAAGGTAATGTGAAAAAACTGAGTTAAGGTACAGTAAATCGTTGTTCCCAAAAAATAAGGAGAAAATTTGTGGAAAGAAGCACGAGTAAAGACATTCAATGGAAATAAACATGTGAAAAAATACTGATGAGTGAGCTTTTTTTGGTTTTAGAAGAAAAATTGAGAACAATCACTATTGAGATATTGTTAACTTTAAGTGTACGTTAGACTGCCCAAAATTTGTATGGGAAATTCAAAACCTGGGAAATGTTACGCGCTGCAGGCTAAAATTGATCCTAGTCCTAGAACGAGATCTCATACCAAATTTGGGCCAGATCGGATCACGGTAAGGGGTCGCTCAACGAGCCTGAAGTTTGTATGAGATTTTGAGACATTTTGTTCGGAAGAAACATGAAAAACCAGTTTTTCATCAATAACTTTGGTTCCCGTCGGCCGATTTCTTTCAAAGGCGGGTTTTCTTAAAGCCTGAATTATGAAAAATATTTCATCCGAAGACTTCATTTCGATTAGAGTTAAGATAAAAAAGTTATTAGGCTTCAAAAATGGGCTAACTTTTTTAAGGATGGTATTCATCACTGTTAATTGAGTCTTATCAACAATTACAAATTAATGGTTGATTTAAAAATATCGCTGAAACATGTTGAATTTGAGAATATATTTAATCATGATGAGAAATGTGAACTCTCGATTAGAAATTTACATTTTGAAAGTAACAGAATTTTTTCAATACACATAATTGATAATTGGATTTAATGTTTAAAATAAGGAAAATAATAAATATTGAATAAAATTATCATGCACAGGTTTATTAGCTTAAAATTTTTAGCTCTGAACATTTTTTCGCAGTTAGGTGAAATATTAGTTCCTGGAAAAGACAAAGGGGCTTATTCTGCGAGGCGAGTGACGTGAAGTGACTTAGTGTCACCGTATTCTGGCAGGCGAACGCCGTGACTCTGAGTCACTTTAGGTGACTTGAATGAACATTCATGAACTCTCACCGCATTCTCAGAGGCGAATGGCGTGACTCAAGTCGGTGCCGAGTGACTTTTGAAGTCGTAACTTATTCCCCAGGTGACTTGGAAGAAATTAAAAAGAAATTCTCAATTCGAGAAAATTTTAAAATAATTTTTGGCAGGAACTTTCAAATAAATGTTTTAAGATGAAAAATACAAACTTGTAATTCAAAACAGCATATAAAGAGAATCGGATATGGATTGACTGCAAGTGTTTTCATATGAAATTGCAATTAGAAACACATATGAAACGGAAAGTACGCTTATAGGAAAAAGATTTTGGATTAAGTTTTTGAAAATTTATCTTTTGTAATAAACTTTAATGATTTAAAAAAATCAACTTTGCGTTTTTTTTTATTTCCTACAATGCATTTCCTTGTTGGCAATTCCGCTGTGTCCCGGTACCAGCACCATTTCCACTCGATATGATTTGAGCCGGGAGAATTTTCTGCTGACTGGACCGCTCCAGAACAGCCCGGTTTTCCAATAGTCATATGTGCATCTCAATCCGTCGTTATTGTATATGGCTAACATGGTCCAAACGGTCAAAAAGTACCTGTACAGATTAGTCCAGTATCCGCGCACCACACCGTTACACTCGCTGAACCAAACCGGGTGGATCACAAGTTTTTGGATTCGCACTTTAGCATCTAATAAAAGAAAATACAGGATTAGGATACTAAAGTTCCGATGGATTTATGATGAAAACTTACCTTTTTATCGAATTTGTTTATTCAATTAGTAGTAAGTTCGTTGCTGGTAAAACGATGGAACTTCCGCCGAATGTTTGCCTATAAAAGGCTTTTGGTGTTGGGGAAGCAGGCTTCGAAAATTAGAATGGTGAACTTGGCAGGTCACAGTTTCTCCGTATGGTTGCCGGAACGCGGAAAGTTTTGACCGAGAACATAGACAGTATCGGTTGTTCTATTTTTTTTCTTGGTTTCATTATTATTATTCAACTTGCGGATGAATACAGCCCAAACACCAATGAAATATAGAGGAAGGTTAAGCTCAAGGTGAGTATATATTCAGGAGGTGTACCCGAATAACGAATTCCCGATTCAGCCATTTTGGCTATGTAGGCTATGCAACTATACGGAACTCATGAAGTTTGTTTACCAACAAACCCCAGAAAAGCTGAGCAAAAAATAAATAAACTCATTGAGAGCACCGCTCAGTCCTCCCTACTTACTGTGAAAGTCGGAGAACCTAGTGTATATAAGAACCTTGGTTAAGCTTAAAATTATGTTCGAAAGTAATTGGAACCAAGGTCTTTTGATACACTGGGTTCTCCGACTTTCACAGTAAGTAGGCGAGGAGTGAGCGGGGCTCTCAATGAGTTTGTTTATTTTTTTCTCAGCTTGTCGATGGTTTGTTGGTAAACAAACTTCATGAGTTCCGCATAGTTGCATAGGGGGTCAGGTGTCCTGATTTATCAGGATTTGACCTGATTTTCGAGAGACCGTCGTGATTTTTCAAAAACGCTTGAATTGTCCTGATTTTTGAAAAATGGCCCTTAAAATGTCCTGATTTGTCCTGATTTTTAAAAAAATATCCAAATTATAACTAAATTTATTTTTAAATGATGAGAACATCAAACAAATCTTGAATAAAATAGTTTAACCAGTTAATCCTATGAGATTCTTTGATTCAAATGACAAATTTTTCGATATTAATTTCAGTTGCATAATTCGAGGCGTCTTCAGCACCTATATTTCGCCTTTAGTTATACAATCTAAGCAGAACTGCATTTTGTTTTCACCAATTTGGTGGTGTACTGAAAAATCCTTATTTTTTCTCCGCGGTGTCCTGATTTTGAACAAAACGACCTGGCACCTCTGTAGTTGCATAGCCTACATAGCCGAAATGGCTGAATCGGGAATTCGATATTCGGTAACACCTCCTGAATATATACACACCTTGATTGGAACCAAAACGGATAGAAAAGCTACTTTTTTGTTGATTCGGCTTCTTGAGCTAGTTGTAAAGTTTGCATTACTAGAATATGTAAGTACATTAGGTGCAAGTCCATTTGGATGAATTTCAACGAACTGTCAATCCATAAATATAACTTGATTTTATAGGTAACTTAGCAACTTTTAATAAAATCAATGATACTTTGAAAAATAATAACATAAAGCTTGAATTTATTCAAACAGCATCCATCTGTTGATGAATTATCAAGAACAATTTTCTATCAAACTGATTCATACAGCAAACAAAACGTTGTCATGTTCAACTAATAAAAATCAAATTTCAACAAATGTAAATCTGAAATTAAAATTTCAGTGAACTTGTTATTTAAAATCAAATCCTTGTTAAAAATAATAAAAGAAAAACTTATTCAGTTATGCATGAATGCTAACATATTTAAATGATAGATTGAATTCCTATGTTTATAAAAAAATATTTTTAGATCATTTAAATGAAAAGAACTAACCATTCGACGTTGGAAATAAGATAAATCGAAAGTTTTAAAGACTACGTAATGAAGCAATTTCAAACCACCACTGCCAAAGGGTTTATGATGCACAATTTTTGGTCAATGATGTGATTCGTTGAATATATAAAAAGCAAATTTAATAAAATTAAAGTAATTTTCAAATATTTGGTATCGCATTATCTTTTAACTATAACCACCCTCCACCACCCCCCCCCTCCCACGATTTTCCTACTCCGAGTGACAAATGAAAGATTTGAAATTTTCTCTTGTATTATTTGAAAATAAAACTTGACTTAAATTTTGCATTAAAAGCAAATGTAGTTGATATCAACTGAAAAATACTCAATTCTTAATAAAAATGCAAAACAATCGCATTCATAAACAATTGAACCTTTATTCAAACTAGCAATGGCATCCAATCTTTTATTTCGAAAAAGTGAAAGACTTCTACATGCGGAAAATTGATCTGAACTTTTGATTCCGAATATTACAAAGAATATAAACTGAATCTGAAATATATAAAAATTATCTGAAATCCATGTTTTAAATGTAATCTGAAATCTATATAAGGTACACCGGGGCAAGTGCAAACGGTTTTCACCATAGTTCAACTTTCACATGTCCTAGAAAAATATGTATATGTTCAAAAATTATCAATTATCGTTCGTTGCATCACTCAAATAGTTCTCAACAAATTCCCGTTAGAAGTGAAAAATTAAAAAATGTTGGTAAAAAGTAACGGTGCTTTTGTGAAAAAATTTCAAAATTTGCACTTGCCCCGTTTATGGGGGCAAGTGCAAACGCAATACTTTTTCCAAACTAATTCACAGATGAGTCAGTGTATCGGTCTTAAAATGAATTGAATACATGTTCCGGAACGTTTTATCAACTTTGATTAATATGTTTGCTGTTTTCTTGCAATATTGATAACTTTTTGGAACTCCATTTTTGGTGACTGTTGTTTTAAACAAAATACCTTCATTTACTAAGGCATTACGGAACTTTGAACATCCGCTTCAGATACAACACTTTGGAAGCCCCTTCTGACCATTTTAATATAATGCTTAACCATTTTGGTGATACATTTTCTGAAATGGCTGATGTAACATGGCTTAAAGGTGCGTTTGCACTTGCCCCACAATGTGGGTTGACAAGAGCGAATATTATTTTCACAACTTTCGGGGTGTACTGAAAATTTATCATAAATTTTCTGCTTTCACTTGAATATCGGTCTCAAACACTCACCTTTTAACGAAAATTCGGATTTGAATGCCCTTTTTTGTAGTCAAAATATGCAAAACAAAAACACACTGTTCATGTCTAGTATGTACTTGAATTCGTGTGTGGTCAAACAATGCCGTGTTTTCAGTGAAAAATTTAAAGAAAGTTTAGTTTATCTATGTCAGATTGTTTGTTTGTGTCTAAACAACAATTTCTAGAAGAAGAAATATTTTTTACTTTTTTTGTAACAGAGAAAAGTTGAACGTTTGCACTTGCCCCGGTGTACCTTACCTTATTTATGAATCTATTATAACAATTCGATGTTTGAAATTAATATTTAATCTGATATATATTCTTTTTTATAAAAGTTTATTAACCCTTCGTTTCATGAAGAAACCAATTTGCAACAATTCATGCATGAAAAAAGTGAAAAATCGTATTTTTTTTTTCAATTCACACATCATTTCCAACTATTCAAATTGATTTTTAAGGGAAAATAAAATCAGGAAATGAAGGGTTAATTTGACGATGTGAAGTGATCTGACAATCTTTAATGTAGAATGAAATTTTAGATTTGAGTTTTCAATCTGAATTTGATCTTTAAATTTGGAATTTTCTAGCTATTTAACTTTTTGATCCTGAGTTTTTTTTTATCTAAATCTGAAGTTTAATCACGTACAAAAATGAAAACTCCAATTTTCAACCTGAACTAGAACGAAAGACAACTTTCATTCCGCTTAGGGATTTACAGCATACTCTAAAAAGACTAAAATTGATTTATTTGAGGCATACCATGGTTTGATTTCATATAAATAATGCATTTGATCAAAAAAAAAAAAATTTTTTTTTTAATTTTTCATGAATGTGACGTCATCTAAGAAATTGAATATCACACTACCTTCTTTAAATGTTCCTTACATGTTTGACAGTTCGCATGGTGAATCCGACGAAACTTGTTTATTCCCTTTGGAACCTCAAAATGAACATCTGTTGTTCATTCGCCTCCGAGGCAATGAACTAGTCACCTGGCGTGAGTCGCCTCTCGGAATACCACGACTATAGTCACGTGACTACGACTAATTTGACTCCGAGTCACTTCATTCGCCTCGCAGAACAAGGCTCAAAAGGTAGAAACTATTATTTTCTTATTTAAAATTTAGATTAGAAGATTATATTTTAAGAACACGAAAATTTAGAATTGAAAAACAAAGACACACTTATCAAAAATATAACAATAAATAAAAAAGTTTGACTTCGAATTTTGGTAAATTTATAACAAAATTTTAAAATTCTTAACAAAATATTAAGATGAAAAAGATAAGTTTGTAAACATTTTTTTCAATAAAAACATCGTACAATTTATATACAAATTTATATTGAATTCAATTGATAGTTCAAGGGAACAGATTTTTAGTGCTTATTTTTAATGATTGATTTGGTAGATTTTTTCGTCCTGAACACATATCTTTCATAAGATTTTATCTATCAACTCCAGTTTTGTTTATATGGAGTTTATAAGTTTAAAAATGAATCCGTTTCGAAAAAAAGATGCTGGAATTTGTTAATTATACCTCATTCAATTTAGAAATAGTACTTCGATGATGATTAAATTCTCCAGTTTTTCAAAATTTTAAAAGATATCATTACAAGTACTCCTGATGTTACTGAAAAAAAGTTTAAAAAAACTTTAACGAACATACACAGAAAATAATTTCGACTATTACTTCTCACTGAAAACTGCAACCTTTAAAATAAATCACTTGTAATTAACAAAACCTGTAATTTTAAATTGTTTTCCTTGAAAGTCAACGAAGATTCATTTATTATTACAGCAAATGTTCTGTAAAAAAGTTGAACACAAAAAATTAAATGCCACGTAATTATGTTTTCGACCTGTAAAATAACGGTAAATGTTATTTTTGTTACAGGACATTTGCGTAATTTTACAGAAAATAATTTTTACTGTGTACTTTAAAATTCTCGTATGATACAGAATGGGTAAATTAAACAAAAAGAAAACTTCTATCACTTGTGTTTTTGCAAACAAACTCTTGAGGAAAGTCGAGAATTAAGATGAAATCTTTATTTTAAATTTTGTTTTAATGTTTTGAAGTTTTGTCAAAAAGTCAGAAATTTCTGTGATTTTAACTTATTTTTAAAAGTTGTTTCAAAAATAAAAGCTTATGGAAAAAATTATTGTAATTTTTCAGAACTCGTTGGAATGTGGAGTTGAGCATTTAAATAAAAGAACGTGAAAAAAATTGAGCATAAAATTGGTCTCTTGAAGAATGTTTGATATCAGCATTAAATTTGTACAACTAACTTGTTGATAAAAACTTCTTAATAAAAACTTAAGAAAAGCTAGTGTTTCTGTGTGTCAAGATATGAGTTTTAATACAGAATTTTTAACTTAAAAATCGAAATTTACAATTAAAAATAGGTAAAGGCAAAAGTAATTACGGATTAAATTCCGCCGGAGGCGAGCCATTTTTCTGACAAGTTTGTTAACACTCATTTTATACTAGTAAATTCATTACTTCCTTTGAAAATTGTACTTGGAAAAAATCTCCATGGGTGGGGCTAAACCCCTTAAACCCCTCACGTTCGCACGGACTTGATGTTATGGGTTTATTTGATCCCTAGAATCCAAAAAGATGTTTTTCTTCTGATGGGATTGTGATCATTGGTTATCACGAAATTCCTAATATTTGACCAATAACTAATGTGTATCCAGTAATGTAGGGGAGAGTGAAGATACTTGATCCCTGGGGATACTTGATTCCTTCGCTATATCCCGGAACAGGAATGTCGTATAACATGAACTTAATTATGCCATATTTTCAAAGCAATAGGAACCATTCAATTTTTTCAAGAAGAAGTTTTCCGAAATGTATGTTATGGGTATAAATGATCCCCAGAGTCCAAAATGACATATTTTTCTTCAGAATGGATCGTGATCATTGGTTATCATGAAATAACTAATATTTGTCCAATAACTAATGTTTATCCAGTAATTATCTGTTAAAAAGGACTAAAAATACTGTTTTTATCTAAAAACCATAAAATTGCGCATTTAAATATGCAATCACTATTGCGTAGTAGACAAACTTTTGAAATTCGCTTTGTCTGATACTTACAAACTGAGAAATGAGAACTAATATGGCAAAACATAGTTTTCGTCGGACCATTTATCTTCGGATTTTACAAGATTTTTGCCTAGGGTCAGGGCACCCTGAATTAAGGATCAAGTCTCCTTAAGTAAAGGACCAAGTATTCTGTAACTTAAAAAATATCACATTTTTTTTAGTCTCACGAAAATGCTTCTAGTTCATCTACGAGTTCATGTATCGTTCTAACTTTTGGAGCATATAGACTTGAAATTATACGCTGTCAGAAAATGCAAAAGACGGTGAGTTGCAAAATTTTCTCAAAAAGATATGATGGAAATGAGAAAAAGGGGATCAAGTATCCCCATTCACTCTTATTTTTTTTTTTGGTTTTTCTTAATCCTTCAATTTCTGAATTTGGATTTAAAATTGGGGATTTTAAAAAGAATAAAAAAATTATCAAACTTTTGATTAAAAAATCGAATCAAAGAGCGGCAAAACACCCATGTCAAGCGAAAAAGAAATTTAGAACGTTACCACCAAAGATACTTTAGCCGTTTTAAGCTCGGGTCCTAAGTTCACACTACCCATCATGAACCTAGATTAAATTCCTTTTTACCATATGATTGCCACAACATTGATTGTTTTTAACATTTTTCAATTTGACTTTACTTTTCTGTTAACTCGGTATTAGAAATTAGTAAAACTTAAATTTGCAACATGATCAATCATTTTTTACTAACATAAAAAGTCAAGGTTGGATTTCTCGTGGCGTTCCAGTCAAAGCCAAACAACTTTTTAAAAAACTATTTATGTTACTTCCAGTTTTTCAGTTTCAAGCCTGAACATATTATCTTAAAAAATCTTTTTTTTGAAAAATATTTTTTTTAAACGAAATTTCCTCGGTTTTATATCTTTTTAGACCCTATAAAGTATCTGATTTGATCTTGAGTTGAAAACCAGAAGGAATTATTTAATTTTTTGGATTATTTATTTAGATAAAAAACAATATCAACTAGATAAATAGAATAGTAGAATATAGCGAGGCTTATTTGACAGTGTTGAATTCAGATCGTCTCATGTCCCATGTCTCAGGTCTCAGGGCTCGGGTCTCAAGTCTCAGGTCTCAAGTCTCAGGTCTCATGTCTCATGTCTCGTGTCTCAGATCTCGAGTCTCATACAAAAAGATTCTAAGTGCTTTCCTTTGAAAAAGTCGTAGAATATTTTCTCTTAAAAATCGTGTTAATTCGTAAAAAAAGCGTTCTCATTCGAAAATCAGCGTAAAAAAAGTCGCGTGAAAAATCCCGCGTAAAAAATCCTCAGTGTGATTCTTTGAGGTTTACCAGAACCGTGATCGGTTAGTTGTAAAAAAATGTTTTTTTTTTCATGCGAACACAAGGTTGGTCAAAAGTTCAAAAGACTTCAACAGTCTGAAACGACGAACCCCCTCGGAAACAATGTTTATATTGCATACCTATCGGGCTGATTCGATCGATGACTTGTAAGCTTGAGGTTAGTAGGGTTGCTAGTTGCATACCTTGTTTGCTTGCAATATTGCACGATAGCTTGGGTACAAACCTTGTATACAACTGGAAAAAAGAACGAGGGGTAGATCGATGAATACAGCTACTGTAATTCGATTCGGCGAACTTTTGATTGAACATTTGCTTAAATAAAATAAGATTTATATTATGTTTGTTATTGTTTTTCCTACACTGTTATATAATCATTCATACACTGAACTCTTTAATGTTTAATGTTTATTGTTAGGAGTTTAAAAAAAAATTACTCGATGGATTGGTTCTACAACTAATAAAATTGGAAAAATAGCTGATCGAAAATTTATAAGGGATTTCCTAAATACGTACCTACCTCCAAATTTATTCTTAATCTTCTTTTTGTCTAAAATTTTTAATTTTGAAATATTTTTTTTCTCAAAGAATATAAAATTTACCGATAAAGACGTCAAAATAATTTATTAAAACGAAATTTCATCGTCGTTTTTTTACTTAACAGACAGGAATTCAAATAATATTTGACGCCTTTATAGAAAAACGGGTTCCAAAATCATTTAAATTTCAAACAGCATTTAGTCCAATGTCAACTACCCCATCAATCAGGAGTTTGGACAAGTTAGCGTACATTGAACCTCTTACATAATACTGAAATCATATTTCAATTATTCTTTTTCTGTGAGTTACTACAATGAAGGTGCATGAGTAATTGCTAGGCTCGTTACTCATTTTGTCCCGAACATTTCGTCTTTACGAAAAAAGCGAATGACAGATTGTTAGAGCTTAGGCAAGAACATTGACAACCCTCATTTTATCTCGTTTAGCTCTACGACTAGCCACGACGTTTGATGCTCAGGGGATGTTTACGGCTTTAGCTTGTTGGTTATTTTTGGGCTGTTCAAATAAGTCTCTTTGAAACTTCGAAAGATTATTGCTCAATTTGTCAGTGAAGGTCTTGTTTACAGATTCTAAGCAGTTTCTATGGTGTGAACTAAATCGATTCAATAATTCATATTTGGAGACCTGGTGTTTTTTTTAAAGCGCAAGCAGCAAAAAACTCCATTTGAATCTAACGATTTAAAAAAAATCATAGGTGAGTAATATCACTGTTGCCCTTACAAGATACAATCTCAAATTCTTTTTAATTCGAATAAAAACTCCTGCCAATATTCCAGAAGTGCCAACCGAAGTTAATTAGCGCCGTCATATTTTCTGCTCCAGAAACTCGACACCAACGTCTGGTTACTTTCGAGACTCAAATCCGGATGCTGCCTCATCTGGGTACTTGCTTGCTTACGTATGCAGCTTCAAAGATAAACCACACAACAGAAAATGTCAATCTAGTTTTTTCTGTCTCTCTTTAAACTCATTACGATGAGACGAGTCCCATTAAAAGTAGTTGTTGATCTGTGATCCGTGCAGGGAGCGGTTAACCACATTGCAGCGCAGCAATCTCGGGAGAATGCGATCACTCAAGTGGGAAATTGAAAATGGTTCAATCGACTGCTGAAGGGCTGTGGTTGGGTAATTATCTTTAACATCGTTGGGCTTTTTTTCTGGAATGTGCCCCAGAATCTGTCTGTCTGTCTGTGAAGATTTTTTCCACAAGGATAAAATCTTATAAATTTGTGTTTTAACTATTTGGCTTTTCGAGGCTCTCGAGGTTGGTTGTGTCCTATAAATTCGTAAATCCTCAGTCAATGACGACAGCAATGTTTTTTTTTCTTTTAACAAAAACGTTCCATTGATTCAAGACCCAAATTAGTGCTAACAGACTTCAATCAAAATTTCACACTCCTCCTTTTCTGATCCACACAATCATCGATTGTTAAGTAGAAACCATGTTGTATCATCACGCTCTCCCACCCAGGACACGATCATCAACATAAAATACCCAGCCCAGGTTGTCTATCCAAAGCGAAGACCATTATGTGCCAGTCTCCTGGGAATGAGAAGACGAAAAAAAAAATCCACAAACGCGTGCCCGCAGAAATAAGTGTGAAATATTGCTAAAATATGTTAATTAACTCTCCGGGGCATGCCAATTGCGGAATCGGAAGTATGTGTAGGTATGTTTCTTGCTCCCATAAAGCTAAGCTGTTGAAACGCGTGTCTATGAACGGGATAGTATTTCGAGGTTGACTTCGAGAATCGAAACGATTGTTAAGGGATTGCGTGGGATAGTAAAAAAAGACAATATAGCTAAACTTATACAGTCAGTTGAAAAGATTGAGGAAGAGAGATGCGAAATTTTCCAATTCAACTCTCCTATTCAAGTGTATTTGTTTTGAGCATTTGATAGCTAGTTTTTATTCTTCGACTTTGAATAACGTAACTTATGAATCTAGAGGAATATAGTCTTAGTTTCAGTCATCTACGTTACGTTACAAGGTCTTCAAAATAATAAATTTTGTACAAATCGGGTGAGAAACAAAAGAAATACTGCGGCTTTCAGCCAAGAGTGTCACTCTAAAATTCGTTATGAGGTTTTTCTAACTAAACTTTCATGAAGCGTCCAAGAAAATAGTCATGAGATCTTTCATGAATTAAAGTGATTGCATACATTTAGGGGTAAAAAAATACTACAAAAAATTCTACAAGCTAAAATCATAAAAATAAATTTTAGGATGAATGATTTACAAGGTGTTTTTTTGATTTGCATTTTGTTGCATCTTACCCCAGGCAGGTAACTGAATTATAAAAATATTTATTAAAAAAATTGTGATTGTTCGAAAAATATTTTTACACCTCCAGTGTTGGAATAGGATCATTGGACCAGTAAAAAGTTTGAAAGTGATATCAATAAGCCAATCCGTCATACTGGGTAAAGTTTTTTACGGTATCGAAAAATGTAAATGTAAATGTATATTTATTGATAGATTTTTTTAAATATTGAATGAAAATGAAAATCTTTAAAATGCTAGTTTAAGATGTGAAAAATTATGTCATCATCATTTTGTATTGATTAGAAGATAACCTAGATTTCGTTATATAAAATCAAAAATTATACCAGTGCGGTGGTATACAAATGTTGCATCTAATCCCGCTGTTGCATGATGCCCCGTTTGACAGTAATTTACAGAAAAATTTTGAACACGCCTCTTCCTCCTTTAAATTCTTATGTGGCTCATTCTATCATGGAGGATATCTGGTAGAGATTCTGACAAATCAAATCACCAAAAGAACTATTTTTTTAATGCTCAACATTTGTTTTGATTCTGTCTTAGTTCCGTTTGTATTGCTACTCCTGAAAACCTCGTTTTATAATGTTAATTGCCGATTGCGTTCTAATGCGCTTAGCCAATTTTGGCCACGTGCCTGCGTCTCGTTAATTGGATCCTTAGTTCTGAAGCTCGAAATAAAATCATCGAAAATCAAACGAACTTCCTCAATCGGTTGATCAATCAATACCTCCAGAATCAGACAACGGAAGATCGTCGTTAAGAAGAAACAACTTAGTCCAGCCATTATTGGGAGAAGGTCTCGTCTGACGACGACTGATTCTTGACACCCGCTCAGCTCAGACTCATTGTGTTCTCAAAAGTCGGAGACTGCGTGGAGGTCCAACCAAGAAGAGCAGCATCAACAATAATCAACTCCATCGTTTGGCTGCTATAAATGTTTGCCAACCACTCGTCTTGTGAATTTCTTGATCCAGGAACTGAGTCTGAGCTATGGCTGGTAGAAATCGGTAGGAAGGTACCTTACTAACAAAAATCCATGGTGCCTGGAGAGTTTTCAGAAAAGGTGTTCCTTATTATTGTAGCTGCCACCTTCGCGATCTGCAATTTCAAACTGCCGCCTCCGAATGATGGTGAGATTTTTTTTTCAGACCATACCCTCAGTGAGGAGGTCCCATTCTAGAATGGCAGCTCCCTCAGCCCAGCATCATCTCAAAAACGAACGAACGAACGAACGAACGATGTGTCGTCGAGAATCTGTCCTTATAAATTATTTATGATGGCACATTCCTTGAGTGATTGAAGGTGAGAAATGGTTTTTGTCTGGGTGCAGGCTCTGCGGGTGGAAGGATTTTTCAAGGAATTTTAAATGATTTGATTAGAGCCTTTCATAAATATTTCAATTTACGATGATTTGCACTTTTTTTTTCTGATCTTCAATGAGGAATATTAATGTAGTTCCCCAAGCATCAAAGAAAACAATATCTTATCCTGTGGTTAAGACGGAATTTAAAAGTTCGTGTAATCGTAATGAAAAACATTTTCAAAAATCTTAACCAGTAATAGAATTAAGAGTTGTAAAATCATATGACTTATTGAGACAGAGTTGATTTTAAAATTATTGTAGCTCATGCTGTTTTGTAAGCAAATCTTAAAAACAAAACATTTTCTCTTCAAAACAACTAGATTCTGTTATATTTTACAACAAAAATATATGGGAGAGTGAGGAATCATGGACCACTTTTTTCTTTGTTCCATAACTTCTTTATTGTATTTAAAAGATAAAATGAAAATAAAAAATGGTCTGGTTTTCTACTTTTTTAAGGTACAGTCCCCCCACAATCATGGGTCACACACAATTATTAGTCACCGATCATTATAACTGCTGATATCTACTAAACCAAAAGAAATTATATCATATTATTATTTTTAGTTAATCGACAATATCATCAAAATGCATTAAAAATATTATTTGTGCTTTTGATAACAGTAAAATTGCTGTTTGAATACTTTTTATCAAAGGTGAACTATAAACTGTGGAACTATCGCATAAAATTCCCATGTTATAAGGTTGACATCTTAAACCGTTAAGCACCTTATGCGGGTATTTCAAAGATTCAAACCAAATAAATTGGTCCCATATAAGCACAAAAAAAGAGTTTACATTTTCCAAATAAAACTGAGCGAATGAAATGCGAAAATTCAATAATATTTAGCTAAATAAAAGTGACCCATAATTGTTACAGAATCCACCTAGTTCCACACAATCATGGGTCACTTTTTCGCAAGCAAAACTAAACATTTCTTGGTTGCTAGCTCAACCCAATTGCCCCTTGAACGTATACTAGCAAAGAATGCCCCTGAATGTTTGCCAGAAACTTGTTGATTTTCATGTGTTGATATTCGGGTGTTGCCATGGACTTCTATGTGACTAATAATTGTGGGCAATATGACTAATAATTGTTACAAGCTTCAATTTTGACCCATAATTGTGGTTTTGAAAAACGTTGATTGTTTCGGTAAATTATTTTATTTTTCCACAAAATTGGAAACTAAATCATGTTTGAAATCAAAGAGGGAATATTTAATGACTGAAATTCATGCAAAGCTTGATGTTTGGTCCACTAACACCCAAATGAACGAACATTTTGTGGTGGAATGATACGTTAAGTGACTAATGATTGTTGGGGGACTGAATTTGGCAGTTTTTTTTTCAATTTTAATAAGTTATTTTCCCCAAGTTCTGACTGTTTTATAAAAAGCAATATTTTATGGATTTTTTAAAATTGTGGGGAATCGTGGGCCACTTAATCTAAATTGACCAAATAACATGCAAAGTTTATGAGTTGACCCAAAACTGGATAGGATGGACAAAATATGTTTCATAACTCTTCATTTGGCATAAGAAAACTTTACAGATAAGGAAAACGTATTTTAAGTTCTGAATGTGTATAAAAACATTAAAATATAGGTGGTCCGAGATGTGTGATCCACGATTCCCCACAAGCTATGATTTGAAAATTGGTCGCGTTTGTGTGACTTAATGATGTTTTATCAAAAATTCCTTTTCCTCGTGAAAGAACACGAAAAAACTAAGATCATAAGCGTATGAGCATATTTTTGTTATGAACTTTAGGTTCTTCATCGAAGAAATTAGCGGATGCTCGTTTAGTTATGTAAATATTTTTTTTTAGTTTTTTAAGCTTGATAAATAAAAGAAGCATATGATCAAACATATTATAATCAACATTGGTAACTCTCAGCATGCTTCATATACTTCAGCAAGGACATGTATATCAGCACCACCTCCTGGAGAAAGTTCTTACTAGAAGGAAATTTCAAGCATTGAGGTACTGAGGAAACTCTGAACATTCTTTCCATCAACCATGGGTTCGCGTCTTAACTACAAAAGTTCGTGTTTGAACTTGCATTTCTATGACCACGCAGAAAATTTTGTTTATGTTTTATTTCCAACATAGGAATTTCAGCCTACTCCAACTTTTCTTCGTGTAGCAAAGTATGTTGCTATGGTTCTCAATTTGTGTTGTTTTCTGCCGAATGGAAAAAAGGTCCCGACTGACAGAGTATGCTAATAAATCTACAATTTGAGATTCTAATGTCATTTGAATTGGAACAATCATTAATGGAAATTTTACTTTTTGGACAATACTGAATATTTCATAAAAGAAATCATAAGAAGGCAACAATTTACTAAGTAAATTGATCTTAAAATCTACTATACAATATGATTTGAGATTTATTGATGACCACATCATCATTATAATTATTATTATCATTTTCTGGAGCACGTTTGGTAAATGCAAATCAGCATTTCTCTAAAATTTATAAATTGGTAAAGGAAAAAATTCTTCGTGTAGAATTAGCTCTTTTTAATACATTTCATTTAGGCACATCTGATTTTTTGAAAACTCCAACTTCGATAAATCAAAATCATATTTTGAGTATAAAATTTATTAACGAAGTCAACTTACTTATCATGAAAGATATTATGAAAAAATTAGTAGATATACTTGTGTTGTATTTAGTATAATTGTCAGATCGGGACACAAAGTTTTTGTGATAATGAGCTTAACAGTTTTCGCCAGAAGCTTTCGAAATTTAGTCTAAGGCAACTTAGGTCTTCTCGGTAGCATTTATTCATGTTCGTAAGAACTTTCCTCGCATGGAGGCGCGTTTCATGTGTCCTTCAAGTTTCTGGGGAGTGAGGAATATTCTTACTATTATTATATTTGATATCATGCGTATTTACATCACGACATGTAGAAAAATATGCTTACGCAAAGCGACGCCGACGACAGTTGGATTGAGATTTTTATCTCAACACACATCTTAGATATTCAGAGTGGCCCACGTTACCCCACTCTCCTCAACTGAAATTGGGTTCTTTAGCCCATGTGTTTATGAAATTTTTGAAAAGCAATGCAAACAATGTTTCCTGAACGATACTTGCCCCATTTAAAAACTTTTTTTTGTCTAATATGATACGAAGTGTTCGACAAAGTTGTTCAGCGGAAAATTTATAAATTGGAAGGAAGAGAATTTATAAATTGGCACAAAAACCACAGCTTGAGTTTGGTTCCACAGAAGAAACAAAGTTAGTTAGTAAGTTAATGATCCCGCGCCGATCCTCCGGTGCATAGGGCCGTGGTAAAAGACCTCCACTGTTGACGATCCGGAGCCAGCGTCTTCACCTGGTCCCAGTCAAGATTCTCGTCGACAGTTCGGATTTCAGCGGCTAGGCTTCGCCGCCACGAGTTTCTGGGCCTGCCTCTTCTTCGATGACCTTCTGGATTCCAGTCAAGCGCCTCTCTGCAAATCTCGTTTTCATCTTTTCGCAGCGTGTGCCCAATCCATCTCCACTTACGTTCCCGAATCTCGATTTCTAGCGCCCTTTGATGACACCGGCGATGTAGTTCCTCATTCGAGATCCAGTTGCCAGGCCACCAAGCGCGGATGATATTCCGCAGGCAGCGGTTTACAAATACTTGCAGTTTTCGCGTCGTTACCGCATATGTGCACCAAGTTTCGCACCCGTACAGCAATACGGATTTGACGTTTGAGTTGAAGATTCGGATTTTTGTTCGTAGAGAGATCTGGCGTGACCGCCAGATGTTTCGGAGACTCGCAAACGCAAATCGGGCCTTTCTGATCCGTGTTTCGATGTCTTTCCTGGTACCACCATCAGGCGTTATCTGGCTACCAAGATACTGGAAGCACTCCACTTTCTCAACTTGTTGCCCAGCTACCATGAAACTGGAGGGATTTCCTGTGTTGATCTCCATCTCAACTTGGTCTTTCCGACATTGACTTTGAGACCTGCTGCCTTTGAACTTTCGGTGAGGTCGTCGAGTTTGCTCTGCATATCTGGTTGTGTTTGGGCGAGCAAAACAATATCGTCAGCCAGGTCAAGGTCGTTCAGTTGCTCCATTGTTGAAGGATTCCACGGCAATCCTCGGTTCGGTACACAGTCAATCGATCCAATCAGAATCTCATCCATTACGATTAGAAAAAGTAGCGGTGATAGAATACATCCTTGTCTCACTCCAGCAGTTACCGGGATTGGTTCGGACAAGACACCGTCGTGCAAGACCTTGCACGAAAATGCCTCATACTGTGCTTCGATGAGATGGACTAGTTTCTCTGGGACCCCTCGTCGCCTTAGAGCCGCCCAGATGTTTTCATGGTTAAGTCGGTCGAATGCTTTTTCGAAATCAACGAACACCAGCAGAAGAGAGTCCTGGAATTCGTTGATTTGTTCCAGTATAAAGTCGTCGCCAAAGTTCCAGGTCGGTCATTTCTTTCGGATTCCGTAACAATTTTAAATCGGGAGCAGTAGGTTGTTAGCCTAAAGTCCCTATCCCGCGATGGGGCTGCCATCTTGGACTTAGCTGGCGGGAGCCGCAGAAACAAACAAAAGAAGAAACAAAAATGATGTTTATTTTTCAGTACGAAATATTCAATTTTCTCATACAAACCTGATAGTTCAAATTTACTCATGTAAACGTTACATAAGAATTCTGCAAAAATTCATGGATGAGTTTTGAACCAAAACGAAGCTTTTAAGAACCCAAGGTTTGAGAAATTAAAATTGACCCCAAATCGACTCAGCCAAGCAAACTATTTTGGTGCTATATTCTGATGTTGTTTTGATATACTTTCCATATACATTATTCAGTGATCGTATGGAAGTTGAAAAAACAGCATTTACCTATCAAAGTGGAGGCAATTTACATACACAAATTTCTTTTCTTCTAAAGCGACGAAAACTACACAGAAATTAGGCGTTATCGGACACCACAATCGTACCTAGAGTTTCCATTTCCCGGCCATTTTCCCGTCTCCGGGAATCGGGAAATCTGGAGGACTGTTTCCCGGGATTATTCGGGATCCCGGGATCCCGGGAGATATTCGGAAACATGAAAAATATATGCACTTCGATTCAAATATACAAAGCTTGACGAACCTTTCGTGCATACAAGCCCATAATTTGTTCAAAATGTGCTCTTTATAATGTTTTTATAACTTATTTTCAACCAAAAAAATCAAACTGTTTTCAACAATGATAATTTAAAAACAGTCTAACAAACTATAAAATAACCTGAAAAAGTCAAATGAAGAATTCAACCATGCAATTAGAAGTTGATAAAAAAAATTATGTTTTTATTGTTTGGTTATTCCAACCATTTTTCGTTTTTCTGGACACTTTACATATTTTTTTTTTCATCGAACACAGGATCTCAATGAAACTCGATGTTTCTTTGAAAAGATTTTTATTAACTCTGGGCGCACATCTTTCGAGGATTTGATGGTTAGCTCTTACAAATGCTAAAACCACCAACCCACAGAAAGTGTACTTTGTATGCCGTGACCAGGATTTGATCTCATGCCCGCTTGCTTAGTAGACTTGAAAGCTATCCTCTACACCACGAGCTGCGGCCATTTGCCATTTCTTCATATGAAAAAAATAGCAATTTTGAGGTTTTGAAATTCATCTGGCTTTCGAAGCCAATGGGAAACAAGTGCATAAATGCTTCTTTTGAGAAAACACGATCTGTCTATCTGCTGCGCGATTTTTCATATAGTTTTTGAACTGTTGTGAGTTTTCGTTCAATGAATACGGTGTGGAAATACGTATAATCTTTTCAAACCTATATTTTGAAATAATTGTTTTCACCAAATGGCTGCAAAATGTCTACTGCCACAGGAATCGGCATATTCTCAATGAGTTTAGTATGACGACATTTTCAAAAAGAACAATAAGAATGATTAAGGAGGGTTTAGGCGTTTTCAGAGATATAAATTCATACATGTCGTGAATTCCCGGGAATGAAACTATGATTCCTGGGAATCGGGATTTCCCGAATTTTCCAAAATCCCGCCCGGGAAATCTCGGGACGGACACTCTCGTACCCATCGGAAGAATACAAAAGAGCGAAAGATTTTGCCCTCATAGCCTTCAAATCGTTGCCAGCGACAATATTGTCCAGATCTTCCATTGATCAATGTCACTCAATTCCCAACTGATTTTTAGCCATCTGAATGCACTGCTGGTTGCAGAGAGAACATGACGATGATTTTCTCACGTGAAGCTTGCGCGGAAGCAAAAATCATTTCAAAATTTTCAAACATGTCGAATTTTCTATGATATCCGAATTAAACTGACTTTAGACGACATTTTATACGATCTTTTCATTATGCAGTTGGGATTGCGATTTGCAACACCATTTTAAAAGACTTAAGTTATCACTTCTGATACGAATTCATGTTTGCTGGGAGTCTAGTATTAGAGTAACTTCAACAACGGTATTGCTAGTGATTTTCCCATAAGAAAGTGTGTGTTAAAATCGTTCCGAAAGTTTTCAGATGCACTAGAAAGTAAGGTTCCTTTTGATCTTTTCCGCCGTGAGAAAAAAATATCACGCAATTATGAGGATTAACTGGGTAAAATGTTCGCTTATTTAATTTTTTTTATTTTTAGACCTATATCTAAACATGTATAGATACATGCCAATATAAGAAGCATGCCAAGGTAATGCTTTTAGAAGCTTGGGAGTTTCAATTTGTTTGTCAAATGTCCAGAAATGCTTAAAAACTAGATTTTTTTTTGAGAAAAATCGACTTATATTTGATTTGGTAGTTTTGGCAAGGGTTTTCCCAAAATAGATTTAAAACGCATTCTACGTGAAAAACTTGATGAAACACTTAAAAAACAAGATGAAAAAGAGAAATATTGACAAAAAAATAAAATAATTAAAAACTCACAAAATGACAAACATGTGAAAATAAGCATTTTTTTTCACAGAAAGAGAAATGTGATATTTTATTCAATTACTTTTGCTAAAGGGTGTCCACGATGAAATATTCACAAACAAAATTGATTCGCATAATTCGGGTTTTCATCCGATTACCATAAAATTTTCAGGGATTGAAAAATAACTATTAAACTTCATTTTACGATTTTACACTTTTTTTTTACAGTCCATACGCAAATGCCCTCACCTTGGCCTTAACCTCGGCCACAAGATTCTGCACAACCTGTGAATCAACCTTTTTTGGATGTAAACCTATAAACCTTTCTCCAGTTCTTCGACTGTCTCCACTACCTTCGGTCGTTTAAGAAGGTGCTGCTTCATAATCGCCCAGTACTTCTCGATGGGGCAGAGCAGGCTTCCGAAAAGTACTGGCGAACGACAGTATTCTTGCGAAAGTCGCACATGCACCTCGGTGAAAGCTTCCCGCATATTTCTTCCCTGACAGTTTTAAAAGGAGCGGTCGTGCGATGTACAGCGAGGCCTCGTTTTACCCCATGCGAGAGTTTGTCCGTGGGTATGAAAATTTTTTAAGCTTCGTGACAGTTTTGGGAATATCTTCGTGACAGTTTTCAATGCGTTGAATTTCGCATGACAGTACTACTTACTCCGTCCGACTGTAGCCGAGATTCGCTCGGGCCAAGTTAATTTCGAACGAACGTATGAATTTTCCTTTTGCTTGAAGCTACTGCGGGTGGTGATCACCCCAAACACCCTCCCCTCCCCTCCCCTTTTCGCCTAACCTGCACCGGCACCACATATCGAGCTACACGCCGATCGTATGCTGCTGCTCGGTGCGAATAGATGGCTCGTTCGATCTATTCGAAACCGAACAGCAGCGCATACGATCAGGCACGGGAACGGTATGGGCACGACAGTCACCCGTGACAGTCCTGCCCAAACTGTCACGCCCTGCAGCCGACAGTTAGGATGAAATTATTTTCGAAACAGGAGGCATGAAGGGATGAAAACCGAACTGTCGGTTGGGTTCGCTACAGCTTAAAGCACAACACTTTCGGCAACGCATGCTTTGAGCAGATTGTTCAGATACAGTCTGGGTTCTCGCACGTGTGCGATGTAGCCGAAGCATTACGATTCGTTACCGACGGTACAGCAGCGAAAAAGGCTGTCATAGCAAAGCTGTACTTTTCGGAAGCCTGGAGCGGAGCTCTGAAGTTTTGGGAGGGTTGAACATTTTCGGCACGAAGTTGACCTAATTGTCCGCATACCACGTCCTTGAAGTAGTGGCATGAAGCCAAATCCGGCCAGAAGATTGTTTGGACGTTGTGGGCCTTCAGGAGAGGAAGCAGCCGCTTCTGGAGGCACTCTTTCATGTACACCTGTCCCTTCATCGTGTCCTAGATCAAGGAAGGTGCACTCCCGCACGTGCATATGGCTTGCCAAACCAGGAATTTATTCGCAAATTTGAACATCTTCTGAGTGCGGATATGCTCCGGAACGCTGAACTTTTCCGTGGCCATGAAAAACAGGTTGCCGGGGATCTGTTTGAAGTCGGCCTTCACATATGTTTCGTCGTCCATGATGCAACATTCAACTTTCGTCAGCATGTTGAGGTACAACTTCCTGGCACGGGTTTTGGCGGACTTGTTCTACTTCTCGTCGCGATTAGGGGCCTTTTGTAACTTGAATGTTCGAAGCCCAGCCTTAGTTTTGGTCTACTGGACAAAACTTCGGCTTGGGTGCAGCTTCTTAGCCACATCCCGAACGGAGGCGTAGTTGGAGGCCCCAACTACGAGGTTGTGATTTTTGGTGTTGTATGGAATACTTTTTCCTTCACTTCTGGGCTTCCGATCGGTAGTCAATCGTTTCTCGAACCGCTTAATCACTCGCTATCGCGGAATTCGCGATTCCCAACGTTTTAGCGATGGAACGATGAGAGAGATCCTTGTTATCGTGATGAATGCGCAAGATTTTATCACGCACGAGCTGTTCTTTCAACTCCATTTCCGCGAGTTTTGATGACAGGACTTTAGAACTTGCAGGATGTAAACAATGCACTATGAACTAAATCCACCCAAATTTTTATTAAATTCTACCCAACGGTAAACAAGTTAGAGCAATTTCATAGTGTGGCAATTTCATCGTGGAAATCCATATGAGCGTCAAATTGATTTGATTTGAAATTCGCTTATTTGAAAGGGTGCCGTGCGCTATTCCGATTAAAAATCATATGCTGCAGCGCCTAAAATTTCAAGAATGTTGTTTCAATTAGATGAAGTGTAAAACTCAAAAGTTAGGTTTTTTCTTAACTTTTCATGGTGGTTTTTTGTTCCTTCTGATGTACGTAACTTCTTTATCATGAATATTGCAGTCAACTTCGAACAACAAACTTCATTTGATTTCTCAAAAGTCAGTTGAGCACAAAGTGATCGTCAAGGCAAAAGTATTGAATGAATTCGATGATTTCATTTGAAACATGTTACACAAACGGGATGAGCTCAGTTAGAGGAATGTTGTAATCTTGTGGAGCCAGGAGGCCAAAGGTAGGCTAACATATGACAGCTTCCCGCAGCGAATGTCAACCGCCTCATGGCCCGGGGGAAGGGGTTCTTCGCATCATCATCGTCGTCTTCGAAAAAACAACAACATTTTTAGCCCTGCAGCCAAGTGTGATCGCTGTCTGATTTTGATGAGGCTGCTGCTTCTGCCCTTCGTCTCAACATCGAGTTGAAATAAAACCAACGACTAACATACGTATATGACCCACCCCTTGAACCCATCTGGACAAAACCCGGAGGGGACGACAACACCCGGTCCGGTCATCATTCGCCAGGGGGTCCCAGAAGGGTTTGCAAGCTTGATCGAGAAAAGATGACCACATGTATTCATTAGCGCATGAAACGAAAAACCAGTATTATGTCAGCAAAGGTAGAGAGAGAGAGTCGTCATTTTGGATCGCTTCAGGAACCTCCAAGATGGGCTAGCCGTCATAAGTCTTTTGGTACTTTGATTCCGACATTTGAAAAAGAAAAAAAAAATGCTGATGCTAATTTAGTCCGGTTATGAGAGCGCACAGCTTTGTTTGAGTCTTCATTTCTTACAAATTTTTCACTGTTGATTTTGACATCTGCTGCTGAGGCGCGTTAGTTTATTTTTTATTCGCAAACATCGTGGCGGTTTGTCGTCATCCGGGAAGCGGATCTACCGGGGCTCAGGTGGCTTTCAAACTTTCGGCTCTGTTTGTTCCGAGCCAACTGCGGAAATGTGCTTCGCAAGAGCAGTAGAAACAGCGGCAGAAATTTTTTTTCCAGGAGGTACGAATAACAATCGACAATCGGAAGTGAGTACAAACATAAGTAGGTACCCTTCTCACTCAGACGCAGAGTGTGAACCATCTCAAGTAGCTGGGTATAGGGACCAAGAAATGTTTTTTTTTGGTAATGAATGACGCATATGGGTAGCATAGCGGGGTCATATAGGGAAGAGTATTCGATCACATGCTTCAAGACAAATTTGAAAAATATTTGGTTCTGCGAATGACAAAGTAAAGCTGGTTGTGAGGTTTTAAATTTTCGTGTTTTTAAATGTTCTCAGAACATTTGAATTCCCCTAACTTTTATAATATTTGTAATTGTAATTTTTAGTAATTTTTGTAATTTTTGTAATTTTTGTAATTTTTGTAATTTTTGTAATTTTTGTAATTTTTGAAATTTTTGTCATTTTTGTCATTTTTGTCATTTTTGTAATTTTTGTCATTTTTGTCATTTTTGTCATTTTTGTCATTTTTGTCATTTTTGTCATTTTTGTCATTTTTGTCATTTTTGTCATTTTTGTCATTTTTGTCATTTTTGTCATTTTTGTCATTTTTGTCATTTTTGTCATTTTTGTCATTTTTGTCATTTTTGTCATTTTTGTCATTTTTGTCATTTTTGTCATTTTTGTCATTTTTGTCATTTTTGTCATTTTTGTCATTTTTGTCATTTTTGTCATTTTTGTCATTTTTGTCATTTTTGTCATTTTTGTCATTTTTGTCATTTTTGTCATTTTTGTCATTTTTGTCATTTTTGTCATTTTTGTCATTTTTGTCATTTTTGTCATTTTTGTCATTTTTGTCATTTTTGTCATTTTTGTCATTTTTGTCATTTTTGTCATTTTTGTCATTTTTGTCATTTTTGTCATTTTTGTCATTTTTGTCATTTTTGTCATTTTTGTCATTTTTGTCATTTTTGTCATTTTTGTCATTTTTGTCATTTTTGTCATTTTTGTCATTTTTGTCATTTTTGTCATTTTTGTCATTTTTGTCATTTTTGTCATTTTTGTCATTTTTGTCATTTTTGTCATTTTTGTCATTTTTGTCATTTTTGTCATTTTTGTCATTTTTGTCATTTTTGTCATTTTTGTCATTTTTGTCATTTTTGTCATTTTTGTCATTTTTGTCATTTTTGTCATTTTTGTCATTTTTGTCATTTTTGTCATTTTTGTCATTTTTGTCATTTTTGTCATTTTTGTCATTTTTGTCATTTTTGTCATTTTTGTCATTTTTGTCATTTTTGTCATTTTTGTCATTTTTGTCATTTTTGTCATTTTTGTCATTTTTGTCATTTTTGTCATTTTTGTCATTTTTGTCATTTTTGTCATTTTTGTCATTTTTGTCATTTTTGTCATTTTTGTCATTTTTGTCATTTTTGTCATTTTTGTCATTTTTGTCATTTTTGTCATTTTTGTCATTTTTGTCATTTTTGTCATTTTTGTCATTTTTGTCATTTTTGTCATTTTTGTCATTTTTGTCATTTTTGTCATTTTTGTCATTTTTGTCATTTTTGTCATTTTTGTCATTTTTGTCATTTTTGTCATTTTTGTCATTTTTGTCATTTTTGTCATTTTTGTCATTTTTGTCATTTTTGTCATTTTTGTCATTTTTGTCATTTTTGTCATTTTTGTCATTTTTGTCATTTTTGTCATTTTTGTCATTTTTGTCATTTTTGTCATTTTTGTCATTTTTGTCATTTTTGTCATTTTTGTCATTTTTGTCATTTTTGTCATTTTTGTCATTTTTGTCATTTTTGTCATTTTTGTCATTTTTGTCATTTTTGTCATTTTTGTCATTTTTGTCATTTTTGTCATTTTTGTCATTTTTGTCATTTTTGTCATTTTTGTCATTTTTGTCATTTTTGTCATTATTGTCATTTTTGTCATTTTTGTCATTTTTGTCATTTTTGTCATTTTTGTCATTTTTGTCATTTTTGTCATTTTTGTCATTTTTGTCATTTTTGTCATTTTTGTCATTTTTGTCATTATTGTCATTTTTGTCATTTTTGTCATTTTTGTCATTTTTGTCATTTTTGTCATTTTTGTCATTTTTGTCATTTTTGTCATTTTTGTCATTTTTGTCATTTTTGTCATTTTTGTAATTTTTGTCATTTTTGTCATTTTTGTCATTGTTGTCATTTTTGTCATTTTTGTCATTTTTGTCATTTTTGTCATTTTTGTCATTTTTGTCATTTTTGTCATTTTTGTCATTTTTGTCATTTTTGTCATTTTTGTCATTTTTGTCATTTTTGTCATTTTTGTCATTTTTGTCATTTTTGTCATTTTTGTCATTTTTGTCATTTTAGTCATTTTTGTCATTTTTGTCATTTTTGTCATTTTTGTCATTTTTGTCATTTTTGTCATTTTTGTCATTATTGTCATTTTTGTCATTTTTGTCATTTTTGTCATTTTTGTCATTTTTGTCATTTTTGTCATTTTTGTCATTTTTGTCATTTTTGTCATTTTTGTCATTTTTGTCATTTTTGTCATTTTTGTCATTTTTGTCATTTTTGTCATTTTTGTCATTTTTGTCATTTTTGTCATTTTTGTCATTTTTGTCATTTTTGTCATTTTTGTCATTTTTGTCATTTTTGTCATTTTTGTCATTTTTGTCATTTTTGTCATTTTTGTCATTTTTGTCATTTTTGTCATTTTTGTCATTTTTGTCATTTTTGTCATTTTTGTCATTTTTGTCATTTTTGTCATTTTTGTCATTTTTGTCATTTTTGTCATTTTTGTCATTTTTGTCATTTTTGTCATTTTTGTCATTTTTGTCATTTTTGTCATTTTTGTCATTTTTGTCATTTTTGTCATTTTTGTCATTTTTGTCATTTTTGTCATTTTTGTCATTTTTGTCATTTTTGTCATTTTTGTCATTTTTGTCATTTTTGTCATTTTTGTCATTTTTGTCATTTTTGTCATTATTGTCATTTTTGTCATTTTTGTCATTTTTGTCATTTTTGTCATTTTTGTCATTTTTGTCATTTTTGTCATTTTTGTAATTTTTGTCATTTTTGAAATTTTTGTAATTTTTGTTATTTTTGTCATTTTTGTCATTTTTGTCATTTTTGTCATTTTTGTCATTTTTGTCATTTTTGTCATTTTTGCCATTTTTGTCATTTTTGTCATTTTTGTCATTTTTGTCATTTTTGTCATTTTTGTCATTTTTGTCATTTTTGTCATTGTTGTCATTTTTGTCATTTTTGTCATTTTTGTCATTTTTGTCATTTTTGTCATTTTTGTCATTTTTGTCATTTTTGTCATTTTTGTCATTTTTGTCATTTTTGTCATTTTTGTCATTTTTGTCATTTTTGTCATTTTTGTCATTTTTGTCATTTTTGTCATTTTTGTCATTTTTGTCATTTTTGTCATTTTTGTCATTTTTGTCATTTTTGTCATTTTTGTCATTTTTGTCATTTTTGTCATTTTTGTCATTTTTGTCATTTTTGTCATTTTTGTCATTTTTGTCATTTTTGTCATTTTTGTCATTTTTGTCATTTTTGTCATTTTTGTCATTTTTGTCATTTTTGTCATTTTTGTCATTTTTGTTATTTTTGTCATTTTTGTCATTTTTGTCATTTTTGTCATTTTTGTCATTTTTGTCATTTTTGTCATTTTTGTCATTTTTGTCATTTTTGTCATTTTTGTCATTTTTGTCATTATAGTCATTTATGTCATTTTTGTCATTTTTGTCATTTTTGTCATTTTTGTCATTTTCGTCATTTTTGTCATTTTTGTCATTTTTGTCATTTTTGTCATTTTAGTCATTTTTGTCATTTTAGTCATTTTTGTCTTTTTTGTCATTTTTGTCATTGTTGTCATTTTTGTCATTTTAGTCATTTTTGTCATTTTTGTCATTTTTGTCATTTTTGTCATTTTTGTCATTTTGGTCATTTTTGTCATTTTTGTCATTTTTGTCATTTTTGTAATTTTTGTAATTTTTGTCATTTTTGTAATTTTTGTCATTTTTGTCATTTTTGTCATTTTTGTCATTTTTGTCATTTTTGTCATTTTTGTCATTTTTGTCATTTTTGTCATTTTTGTCATTTTTGTCATTTTTGTCATTTTTGTCATTTTTGTCATTTTTGTCATTTTTGTCATTTTTGTCATTTTTGTCATTTTTGTCATTTTTGTCATTTTTGTCATTTTTGTCATTTTTGTCATTTTTGTCATTTTTGTCATTTTTGTCATTTTTGTCATTTTTGTCATTTTTGTCATTTTTGTCATTTTTTGTCATTTTTGTCATTTTGGTCATTATTGTCATTTTTGGTATTTTTTGTCATTTTTGTCGTTTTTGTCATTTTAGTCATTTTTGTAATTTTTGTAATTTTTGTTATTTTTGTAATTTTCTAATTTTTGTAATTTTTGTAATTTTTGTAATTTTTGTAATTTTTGTAATTTTTGTCATTTTTGTCATTTTTGTCATTTTTGTCATTTTTGTCATTTTTGTCATTTTTGTCATTTTTGTCATTTTTGTCATTTTTGTCATTTTTGTCATTTTGGTCATTTTTTGTCATTTTGGTCATTTTTGTCATTTTTGTCATTTTTGTCATTTTTGTCATTTTTGTCATTTTTGTCATTTTTGTCATTTTTGTCATTTTTGTCATTTTTGTCATTTTTGTCATTTTTGTCATTTTTGTCATTTTTGTCATTTTTGTCATTTTTGTCATTTTTGTCATTTTTGTCATTTTGGTCATTTTTGTCATTTTTGTCATTTTTGTCATTTTTGTCATTTTTGTCATTTTTGTCATTTTTGTCATTTTTGTCATTTTTGTCATTTTTGTCATTTTTGTCATTTTTGTCATTTTTGTCATTTTTATCATTTTTATCATTTTTGTCATTTTTGCCATTTTTGCCATTTTTGTCATTTTTGTCATTTTTGTCATTTTTGTCATTTTTGTCATTTTTGTCATTTTTGTCATTTTTGTCATTTTTGTCATTTTTGTCATTTTTGTCATTTTTGTCATTTTTGTCATTTTTGTCATTTTTGTCATTTTTGTCATTTTTGTCATTTTTGTCATTTTTGTCATTTTTGTCATTTTTGTCATTTTTGTCATTTTTGTCATATTTGTCATTTTTGTCATTTTTGTCATTTTTGTCATTTTTGTCATTTTTGTCATTTTTGTCATTTTTGTCATTTTTGTCATTTTTGTCATTTTTGTCATTTTTGTCATTTTTGTCATTTTTGTCATTTTTGTCATTTTTGTCATTTTTGTCATTTTTGTCATTTTTGTCATTTTTGTCATTTTTGTCATTTTTGTCATTTTTGTCATTTTTGTCATTTTTGTCATTTTTGTCATTTTTGTCATTTTTGTCATTTTTGTCATTTTTGTCATTTTTGTCATTTTTGTCATTTTTGTCATTTTTGTCATTTTTGTCATTTTTGTCATTTTTGTCATTTTTGTCATTTTTGTCATTTTTGTCATTTTTGTCATTTTTGTCATTTTTGTCATTTTTGTCATTTTTGTCATTTTTGTCATTTTTGTCATTTTTGTCATTTTTGTCATTTTTGTCATTTTTGTCATTTTTGTGATTTTTGTCATTTTTGTCATTTTTGTCATTTTTGTCATTTTTGTCATTTTTGTCATTTTTGTCATTTTTGTCATTTTTGTCATTTTTGTCATTTTTGTCATTTTTGTCTTTTTGTCATTTTTGTCTTTTTGTCATTTTTGTCATTTTTGTCATTTTTGTCATTTTTGTCATTTTTGTCATTTTTGTCATTTTTGTCATTTTTGTCATTTTTGTCATTTTTGTCATTTTTGTCATTTTTGTCATTTTTGTCATTTTTGTCATTTTTGTCATTTTTGTCATTTTTGTCATTTTTGTCATTTTTGTCATTTTTGTCATTTTTGTCATTTTTGTCATTTTTGTCATTTTTGTCATTTTTGTCATTTTTGTCATTTTTGTCATTTTTGTCATTTTTGTCATTTTTGTCATTTTTGTCATTTTTGTCATTTTTGTCATTTTTGTCATTTTTGTCATTTTTGTCATTTTTGTCATTTTTGTCATTTTTGTCATTTTTGTCATTTTTGTCATTTTTGTCATTTTTGTCATTTTTGTCATTTTTGTCATTTTTGTCATTTTTGTCATTTTTGTCATTTTTGTCATTTTTGTCATTTTTGTCATTTTTGTCATTTTTGTCATTTTTGTCATTTTTGTCATTTTTGTCATTTTTGTCATTTTTGTCATTTTTGTCATTTTTGTCATTTTTGTCATTTTTGTCATTTTTGTCATTTTTGTCATTTTTGTCATTTTTGTCATTTTTGTCATTTTTGTCATTTTTGTCATTTTTGTCATTTTTGTCATTTTTGTCATTTTTGTCATTTTTGTCATTTTTGTCATTTTTGTCATTTTTGTCATTTTTGTCATTTTTGTCACTTTTGTGATTTTTGTCATTTTTGTCATTTTTGTCATTTTTGTCATTTTTGTCATTTTTGTGATTTTTGTCATTTTTGTCATTTTTGTCATTTTTGTCTTTTTGTCATTTTTGTCATTTTTGTCATTTTTGTCATTTTTGTCATTTTTGTCATTTTTGTCATTTTTGTCATTTTTGTCATTTTTGTCATTTTTGTCATTTTTGTCATTTTTGTCATTTTTGTCATTTTTGTCATTTTTGTCATTTTAGTCATTTTAGTCATTTTTGTCATTTTTGTCATTTTTGTCATTTTTGTCATTTTTGTCATTTTTGTCATTTTTGTCATTTTTGTCATTTTTGTCATTTTTGTCATTTTTGTCATTTTTGTCATTTTTGTCATTTTTGTCATTTTTGTCATTTTTGTCATTTTTGTCATTTTTGTCATTTTTGTCATTTTTGTCATTTTTGTCATTTTTGTCATTTTTGTCATTTTTGTCATTTTTGTCATTTTTGTCATTTTTGTCATTTTTGTCATTTTTGTCATTTTTGTCATTTTTGTCATTTTTGTCATTTTTGTCATTTTTGTCATTTTTGTCATTTTTGTCATTTTTGTCATTTTTGTCATTTTTGTCATTTTTGTCATTTTTGTCATTTTTGTCATTTTTGTCATTTTTGTCATTTTTGTCATTTTTGTCATTTTTGTCATTTTTGTCATTTTTGTCATTTTTGTCATTTTTGTCATTTTTGTCATTTTTGTCATTTTTGTCATTTTTGTCATTTTTGTCATTTTTGTCATTTTTGTCATTTTTGTCATTTTTGTCATTTTTGTCATTTTTGTCATTTTTGTCATTTTTGTCATTTTTGTCATTTTTGTCATTTTTGTCATTTTTGTCATTTTTGTCATTTTTGTCATTTTTGTCATTTTTGTCATTTTTGTCATTTTTGTCATTTTTGTCATTTTTGTCATTTTTGTCATTTTTGTCATTTTTGTCATTTTTGTCATTTTTGTCATTTTTGTCATTTTTGTCATTTTTGTCATTTTTGTCATTTTTGTCATTTTTGTCATTTTTGTCATTTTTGTCATTTTTGTCATTTTTGTCATTTTTGTCATTTTTGTCATTTTTGTCATTTTTGTCATTTTTGTCATTTTTGTCATTTTTGTCATTTTTGTCATTTTTGTCATTTTTGTCATTTTTGTCATTTTTGTCATTTTTGTCATTTTTGTCATTTTTGTCATTTTTGTCATTTTTGTCATTTTTGTCATTTTTGTCATTTTTGTCATTTTTGTCATTTTTGTCATTTTTGTCATTTTTGTCATTTTTGTCATTTTTGTCATTTTTGTCATTTTTGTCATTTTTGTCATTTTTGTCATTTTTGTCATTTTTGTCATTTTTGTCATTTTTGTCATTTTTGTCATTTTTGTCATTTTTGTCATTTTTGTCATTTTTGTCATTTTTGTCATTTTTGTCATTTTTGTCATTTTTGTGATTTTTGTCATTTTTGTCATTTTTGTCATTTTTGTCATTTTTGTCATTTTTGTCATTTTTGTCATTTTTGTCATTTTTGTGATTTTTGTCATTTTTGTCATTTTTGTCATTTTTGTCATTTTTGTCATTTTTGTCTTTTTGTCATTTTTGTCATTTTTGTCATTTTTGTCATTTTTGTCATTTTTGTCATTTTTGTCATTTTTGTCATTTTTGTCATTTTTGTCATTTTTGTCATTTTTGTCATTTTTGTCATTTTTGTCATTTTTGTCATTTTTGTCATTTTTGTCATTTTTGTCATTTTTGTCATTTTTGTCATTTTTGTCATTTTTGTCATTTTTGTCATTTTTGTCATTTTTGTCATTTTTGTCATTTTTGTCATTTTTGTCATTTTTGTCATTTTTGTCATTTTTGTCATTTTTGTCATTTTTGTCATTTTTGTCATTTTTGTCATTTTTGTCATTTTTGTCATTTTTGTCATTTTTGTCATTTTTGTCATTTTTGTCATTTTTGTCATTTTTGTCATTTTTGTCATTTTTGTCATTTTTGTCATTTTTGTCATTTTTGTCATTTTTGTCATTTTTGTCATTTTTGTCATTTTTGTCATTTTTGTCATTTTTGTCATTTTTGTCATTTTTGTCATTTTTGTCATTTTTGTCACTTGTGTGATTTTTGTCATTTTTGTCATTTTTGTCATTTTTGTCATTTTTGTGATTTTTGTCATTTTTGTCATTTTTGTCATTTTTGTCTTTTTGTCATTTTTGTCATTTTTGTCATTTTTGTCATTTTTGTCATTTTTGTCATTTTTGTCATTTTTGTCATTTTTGTCATTTTTGTCATTTTTGTCATTTTTGTCATTTTTGTCATTTTTGTCATTTTTGTCATTTTTGTCATTTTTGTCATTTTTGTCATTTTTGTCATTTTAGTCATTTTTGTCATTTTTGTCATTTTTGTCATTTTTGTCATTTTTGTCATTTTTGTCATTTTTGTCATTTTTGTCATTTTTGTCATTTTTGTCATTTTTGTCATTTTTGTCATTTTTGTCATTTTTGTCATTTTTGTCATTTTTGTCATTTTTGTCATTTTTGTCATTTTTGTCATTTTTGTCATTTTTGTCATTTTTGTCATTTTTGTCATTTTTGTCATTTTTGTCATTTTTGTCATTTTTGTCATTTTAGTCATTTTTGTCATTTTTGTCATTTTTGTCATTTTTGTCATTTTTGTCATTTTTGTCATTTTTGTCATTTTTGTCATTTTTGTCATTTTTGTCATTTTTGTCATTTTTGTCATTTTTGTCATTTTTGTCATTTTTGTCATTTTTGTCATTTTTGTCATTTTTGTCATTTTTGTCATTTTTGTCATTTTTGTCATTTTTGTCATTTTTGTCATTTTTGTCATTTTTGTCATTTTTGTCATTTTTGTCATTTTTGTCATTATTGTCATTTTTGTCATTTTTGTCATTTTTGTCATTTTTGTCATTTTTGTCATTTTTGTCATTTTTGTCATTTTTGTCATTTTTGTCATTTTTGTAATTTTTGTCATTTTTGAAATTTTTGTAATTTTTGTTATTTTTGTCATTTTTGTCATTTTTGTCATTTTTGTCATTTTTGTCATTTTTGTCATTTTTGTCATTTTTGTCATTTTTGTCATTTTTGTCATTTTTGTCATTTTTGTCATTTTTGTCATTTTTGTCATTTTTGTCATTTTTGTCATTTTTGTCATTTTTGTCATTTTTGTCATTTTTGTCATTGTTGTCATTTTTGTCATTTTTGTCATTTTTGTCATTTTTGTCATTTTTGTCATTTTTGTCATTTTTGTCATTTTTGTCATTTTTGTCATTTTTGTCATTTTTGTCATTTTTGTCATTTTTGTCATTTTTGTCATTTTTGTCATTTTTGTCATTTTTGTCATTTTTGTCATTTTTGTCATTTTTGTCATTTTTGTCATTTTTGTCATTTTTGTCATTTTTGTCATTTTTGTCATTTTTGTCATTTTTGTCATTTTTGTCATTTTTGTCATTTTTGTCATTTTTGTCATTTTTGTCATTTTTGTCATTTTTGTCATTTTTGTCATTTTTGTCATTTTTGTCATTTTTGTCATTTTTGTCATTTTTGTCATTTTTGTCATTTTTGTCATTTTTGTCATTTTTGTCATTTTTGTCATTTTTGTCATTTTTGTCATTTTTGTCATTTTTGTCATTTTTGTCATTTTTGTCATTTTTGTCATTTTTGTCATTTTTGTCATTTTTGTCATTTTTGTCATTTTTGTCATTTTTGTCATTTTTGTCATTTTTGTCATTTTTGTCATTTTTGTCATTTTTGTCATTTTTGTCATTTTTGTCATTTTTGTTATTTTTGTCATTTTTGTCATTTTTGTCATTTTTGTCATTTTTGTCATTTTTGTCATTTTTGTCATTTTTGTCATTTTTGTCATTTTTGTCATTTTTGTCATTATAGTCATTTTTGTCATTTTTGTCATTTTTGTCATTTTTGTCATTTTTGTCATTTTTGTCATTTTCGTCATTTTTGTCATTTTTGTCATTTTTGTCATTTTAGTCATTTTTGTCATTTTAGTCATTTTTGTCTTTTTTGTCATTTTTGTCATTTTTGTCATTTTTGTCATTTTAGTCATTTTTGTCATTTTTGTCATTTTTGTCATTTTTGTCATTTTTGTCATTTTGGTCATTTTTGTCATTTTTGTCATTTTTGTCATTTTTGTAATTTTTGTAATTTTTGTCATTTTTGTAATTTTTGTAATTTTTGTCATTTTTGTCATTTTTGTCATTTTTGTCATTTTTGTCATTTTTGTCATTTTTGTCATTTTTGTCATTTTTGTCATTTTTGTCATTTTTGTCATTTTTGTCATTTTTGTCATTTTTGTCATTTTTGTCATTTTTGTCATTTTTGTCATTTTTGTCATTTTTGTCATTTTTGTCATTTTTGTCATTTTTGTCATTTTTGTCATTTTTGTCATTTTTGTCATTTTTGTCATTTTTGTCATTTTTGTCATTTTTGTCATTTTTGTCATTTTTGTCATTTTTGTCATTTTTTGTCATTTTGGTCATTATTGTCATTTTTGGTATTTTTTGTCATTTTTGTCGTTTTTGTCATTTTAGTCATTTTTGTAATTTTTGTAATTTTTGTTATTTTTGTAATTTTCTAATTTTTGTAATTTTTGTAATTTTTGTAATTTTTGTAATTTTTGTAATTTTTGTAATTTTTGTCATTTTTGTCATTTTTGTCATTTTTGTCATTTTTGTCATTTTTGTCATTTTTGTCATTTTTGTCATTTTTGTCATTTTTGTCATTTTTGTCATTTTGGTCATTTTTGTCATTTTTGTCATTTTTGTCATTTTTGTCATTTTTGTCATTTTTGTCATTTTTGTCATTTTTGTCATTTTTGTCATTTTTGTCATTTTTGTCATTTTTGTCATTTTTGTCATTTTTGTCATTTTTGTCATTTTTGTCATTTTTGTCATTTTTGTCATTTTTGTCATTTTTGTCATTTTTGTCATTTTTGTCATTTTTGTCATTTTTGTCATTTTTGTCATTTTTGTCATTTTTGTCATTTTTGTCATTTTTGTCATTTTTGTCATTTATGTCATTTTTGTCATTTTTGTCATTTTTGTCATTTTTGTCATTTTTGTCATTTTTGTCATTTTTGTCATTTTCGTCATTTTTGTCATTTTTGTCATTTTTGTCATTTTTGTCATTTTTATCATTTTTATCATTTTTGTCATTTTTGCC
>NC_073692.1:20021550-20044258 GCF_029784155.1 Uranotaenia lowii
TCATTTTTGTCATTTTTGTCATTTTTGTCATTTTTGTCATTTTTGTCATTTTTGTCATTTTTGTCATTTTTGTCATTTTTGTCATTTTTGTCATTTTAGTCATTTTTGTCATTTTTGTCATTTTTGTCATTTTTGTCATTTTTGTCATTTTTGTCATTTTTGTCATTTTTGTCATTTTTGTCATTTTTGTCATTTTTGTCATTTTTGTCATTTTTGTCATTTTTGTCATTTTTGTCATTTTTGTCATTTTTGTCATTTTTGTCATTTTTGTCATTTTTGTCATTTTTGTCATTTTTGTCATTTTTGTCATTTTTGTCATTTTTGTCATTTTTGTCATTTTTGTCATTTTTGTCATTTTTGTCATTTTTGTCATTTTTGTCATTTTTTGTCATTTTTGTCATTTTTGTCATTTTTGTCATTTTTGCAATTTTTGTCATTTTTGCAATTTTTGTCATTTTTGTCATTTTTGTCATTTTTGTCATTTTTGTCATTTTTGTCATTTTTGTCATTTTTGTCATTTTTGTCATTTTTGTCATTTTTGTCATTTTTGTCATTTTTGTCATTTTTGTCTTTGTCATTTTTGTCATTTTTGTCATTTTTGTCATTTTTGTCATTTTTGTCATTTTTGTCATTTTTGTCATTTTTGTCATTTTTGTCATTTTTGTCATTTTTGTCATTTTTGTCATTTTTGTCATTTTTGTCATTTTTGTCATTTTGTCATTTTTGTCATTTTTGTCATTTTTGTCATTTTTGTCATTTTTGTCATTTTTGTCATTTTTGTCATTTTTGTCATTTTTGTCATTTTTGTCATTTTTGTCATTTTTGTCATTTTTGTCATTTTTGTCATTTTTGTCATTTTTTGTCATTTTTGTCATTTTTGTCATTTTTGTCATTTTTGTCGTTTTTGTCATTTTTGTCATTTTTGCCATTTTTGTCATTTTTGTCATTTTTGTCATTTTTGTCATTTTTGTCATTTTTGTCATTTTTGTCATTTTTGTCATTTTTGTCATTTTTGTCATTTTTGTCATTTTTGTCATTTTTGTCATTTTTGTCATTTTTGTCATTTTTGTCATTTTTGTCATTTTTGTCATTTTTGTCATTTTTGTCATTTTTGTCATTTTAGTCATTTTTGTCATTTTTGTCATTTTTGTCATTTTTGTCATTTTTGTCATTTTTGTCATTTTTGTCATTTTTGTCATTTTTGTCATTTTTGTCATTTTTGTCATTTTTGTCATTTTTGTCATTTTTGTCATTTTTGTCATTTTTGTCATTTTTGTCATTTTTGTCATTTTTGTCATTTTTGTCATTTTTGTCATTTTTGTCATTTTTGTCATTTTTGTCATTTTTGTCATTTTTGTCATTTTTGTCATTTTTGTCATTTTTGTCATTTTTGTCATTTTTGTCATTTTTGTCATTTTTGTCATTTTTGTCATTTTTGTCATTTTTGTCATTTTTGTCATTTTTGTCATTTTTGTCATTTTTGTCATTTTTGTCATTTTTGTCATTTTTGTCATTTTTGTCATTTTTGTCATTTTTGTCATTTTTGTCATTTTTGTCATTTTTGTCATTTTTGTCATTTTTGTCATTTTTGTCATTTTTGTCATTTTTGTCATTTTTGTCATTTTTGTCATTTTTGTCATTTTTGTCATTTTTGTCATTTTTGTCATTTTTGTCATTTTTGTCATTTTTGTCATTTTTGTCATTTTTGTCATTTTTGTCATTTTTGTCATTTTTGTCATTTTTGTCATTTTTGTCATTTTTGTCATTTTTGTCATTTTTGTCATTTTTGTCATTTTTGTCATTTTTGTCATTTTTGTCATTTTTGTCATTTTTGTCATTTTTGTCATTTTTGTCATTTTTGTCATTTTTGTCATTTTTGTCATTTTTGTCATTTTTGTCATTTTTGTCATTTTTGTCATTTTTGTCATTTTTGTCATTTTTGTCATTTTTGTCATTTTTGTCATTTTTGTCATTTTTGTCATTTTTGTCATTTTTGTCATTTCTGTCATTTCTGTCATTTTTGTCATTTTTGTCATTTTTGTCATTTTTGTCATTTTTGTCATTTTTGTCATTTTTGTCATTTTTGTCATTTTTGTCATTTTTGTCATTTTTGTCATTTTTGTCATTTTTGTCATTTTTGTCATTTTTGTCATTTTTGTCATTTTTGTCATTTTTGTCATTTTTGTCATTTTTGTCATTTTTGTCATTTTTGTCATTTTTGTCATTTTTGTCATTTTTGTCATTTTTGTCATTTTTGTCATTTTTGTCATTTTTGTCATTTTTGTCATTTTTGTCATTTTTGTCATTTTTGTCATTTTTGTCATTTTTGTCATTTTTGTCATTTTTGTCATTTTTGTCATTTTTGTCATTTTTGTCATTTTTGTCATTTTTGTCATTTTTGTCATTTTTGTCATTTTTGTCATTTTTGTCATTATTGTCATTTTTGTCATTTTTGTCATTTTTGTCATTTTTGTCATTTTTGTCATTTTTGTCATTTTTGTCATTTTTGTCATTTTTGTCATTTTTGTCATTTTTGTCATTTTTGTCATTTTTGTCATTTTTGTCATTTTTGTCATTTTTGTCATTTTTGTCATTTTTGTCATTTTTGTCATTTTTGTCATTTTTGTCATTTTTGTCATTTTTGTCATTTTTGTCATTTTTGTCATTTTTGTCATTTTTGTCATTTTTGTCATTTTTGTCATTTTTGTCATTTTTGTCATTTTTGTCATTTTTGTCATTTTTGTCATTTTTGTCATTTTTGTCATTTTTGTCATTTTTGTCATTTTTGTCATTTTTGTCATTTTTGTCATTTTTGTCATTTTTGTCATTTTTGTCATTTTTGTCATTTTTGTCATTTTTGTCATTTTTGTCATTTTTGTCATTTTTTGTCATTTTTGTCATTTTTGTCATTTTTGTCATTTTTGCAATTTTTGTCATTTTTGCAATTTTTGCAATTTTTGTCATTTTTGTCATTTTTGTCATTTTTGTCATTTTTGTCATTTTTGTCATTTTTGTCATTTTTGTCATTTTTGTCATTTTTGTCATTTTTGTCATTGTTGTCATTTTTGTCATTTTTGTCATTGTTGTCATTTTTGTCATTTTTGTCATTTTTGTCATTTTTGTCATTTTTGTCATTTTTGTCATTTTTGTCATTTTTGTCATTTTTGTCATTTTTGTCATTTTTGTCATTTTTGTCATTTTTGTCATTTTTGTCATTTTTGTCATTTTTGTCATTTTTGTCATTTTTGTCATTTTTGTCATTTTTGTCATTTTTGTCATTTTTGTCATTTTTGTCATTTTTGTCATTTTTGTCATTTTTGTCATTTTTGTCATTTTTGTAATTTTTGTCATTTTTGTCATTTTTGTCATTTTTGTCATTTTTGTCATTTTTGTCATTTTTGTCATTTTTGTCATTTTTGTCATTTTTGTCATTTTTGTCATTTTTGTCATTTTTGTCATTTTTGTCATTTTTGTCATTTTTGTCATTTTTGTCATTTTTGTCATTTTTGTCATTTTTGTCATTTTTGTCATTTTTGTCATTTTTGTCATTTTTTGTCATTTTTGTCATTTTTGTCATTTTTGTCATTTTTGTCGTTTTTGTCATTTTTGTCATTTTTGCCATTTTTGTCATTTTTGTCATTTTTGTCATTTTTGTCATTTTTGTCATTTTTGTCATTTTTGTCATTTTTGTCATTTTTGTCATTTTTGTCATTTTTGTCATTTTTGTCATTTTTGTCATTTTTGTCATTTTTGTCATTTTTGTCATTTTTGTCATTTTTGTCATTTTTGTCATTTTTGTCATTTTTGTCATTTTTGTCATTTTAGTCATTTTTGTCATTTTTGTCATTTTTGTCATTTTTGTCATTTTTGTCATTTTTGTCATTTTTGTCATTTTTGTCATTTTTGTCATTTTTGTCATTTTTGTCATTTTTGTCATTTTTGTCATTTTTGTCATTTTTGTCATTTTTGTCATTTTTGTCATTTTTGTCATTTTTGTCATTTTTGTCATTTTTGTCATTTTTGTCATTTTTGTCATTTTTGTCATTTTTGTCATTTTTGTCATTTTTGTCATTTTTGTCATTTTTGTCATTTTTGTCATTTTTGTCATTTTTGTCATTTTTGTCATTTTTGTCATTTTTTGTCATTTTTGTCATTTTTGTCATTTTTGTCATTTTTGCAATTTTTGTCATTTTTGCAATTTTTGTCATTTTTGTCATTTTTGTCATTTTTGTCATTTTTGTCATTTTTGTCATTTTTGTCATTTTTGTCATTTTTGTCATTTTTGTCATTTTTGTCATTTTTGTCATTTTTGTCATTTTTGTCATTTTTGTCATTTTTGTCATTTTTGTCATTTTTGTCATTTTTGTCATTTTTGTCATTTTTGTCATTTTTGTCATTTTTGTCATTTTTGTCATTTTTGTCATTTTTGTCATTTTTGTCATTTTTGTCATTTTTGTCATTTTTGTCATTTTTGTCATTTTTGTCATTTTTGTCATTTTTGTCATTTTTGTCATTTTTGTCATTTTTGTCATTTTTGTCATTTTTGTCATTTTTGTCATTTTTGTCATTTTTGTCATTTTTGTCATTTTTGTCATTTTTGTCATTTTTGTCGTTTTTGTTTTTTATAAAACAATATTGTAAAAGCAATAGCTTACTATACTAGTTATAGAAAAGTTTGGTTTTACATTTTTACACCCCAGTATTTTATTTTCAAATCCTTTTTTGATTTCTAAACTTGAAACTCACCAAATTTCACAGAAACAAACAACTACAAAACTTACGCTGTGCAAGGAATTTTAACTGGCTTTCTCCGGTTTTGCTACATCATTCACTTGCTGAGCCAAATCCTGCCGTAGTTTCCTAGAACATTCCTCACAGCATCCGACGAGCAACACTCCCACGCCCTGCTCATTGAGCAGATCGGCCAGCAACGACGACAGCTTCAAGGATAGCATTGATAAAGTTCCCATCTCACACAGCAAACACTCTCGACTCGACTCAACGAATGTGTTTTTCAAAAAAGGGGCCACAGAGAAAGAAAAAAGGAATCCAGTAAAGTGATGCAAACAAGCGAATCCAGTCATGAGCTGGTAGTGGGTTCCTTCCTACAATTGGCTTTGGTGAGAAAATTTCTCTTTCGTTCAGCCGCCGGGCGCAGCAGCAAGACGCTTTGCCGAAAAAGGTCCCAAAATAAAAGAAGCAGAAATGGTTAAAAGTTGCCAGAAAAAAAGAGACATCATTTATATTACGATACGAGCATGACAGTTTTTTTTATCTGTCTACCATTCAAAGTTTCCGTACGTACTTTCAGCATACGGACGAACAATGACCGCGGCCTATTGGGTCGGCTTGACTCAAAGAGTTGTTTTTGGTGGCAGACGCAAGACGCAACAGCCAGGGCAGCGATGATCGTTCGTGTATGTATTTACAAATTGCGTGGTTCAAGTGGTAATTTTTTTTTCTTTGAGAGTCCTCACATCAGCGATATTTATCTTGTTGACTTCTCTCAAGTGACATCTTGGCGCATGCATTTAGGAGAAAGCACCATCTGAATGAAATGATTTGAATGAGAAAAATACATTGGTGAGGTTAGTTAAAAATAACTTGAAAAAAAAAAAAACTTCGGATACCATTTCAAACCGATTCTGGAATCAAATAAATTCAATCAGTGGCTTTCCTGTTTGTGCGGATTTTCAAAAGCTCGTTGTGCCGCGAAACAGAACAGAAGACAAAAAATCTCTGCAAGGCTAAGAAATATGGGTACCTACTTGTGGTTGAATGCCTTGGGTAAATACAAAGCTGCCATTGTTTAGTCAATGTCAATCGCAAAATTGAAAGAAAAATCTAAGAAATCGACAAGTATGGCAAACAAAGAGCTTTTCACGATTTCGTTTTACTTTTATTTTTATAAAACTACTAGCTGACCCGTTGTGCTTTGCTACACCTTCCGGAAATAAATGTAGTTTGTAAAAATTTAAAATTTAGATTTTAGAGAGCATTTTTTTAAATCAAACTTCATCATACTTCAGAACCAACAACTTTGAAATGAGAGCTGCAGCTGCAGTTCTGAATAGCAATTCAAAGATGGTATATATTGTTTACTGAACTTTGATCTCTAAACTCGTTTTTCAAGATCTGAAATTTGTACTCTGTACCCAAAAAAACCTTTTCAAATATGGTCCCTTCTTTGAAAATCTCGTTATCTTAAATTTACATGGGAGCAAATTTAACCGGCTCGATACCCAAACAGCACTTATCATGGTAATGAAAAATATATTAAATTAGTTATGTATTAAATACAGTGCAAATTTCTTTTTTTTAAATAAATTTACTACGGTAAACATAAAAATATTTAAAAAAAATTTCAGTTGCATCACTAAATAAGTTCTCAGCGTTTTTTTTTATTTTCTCTTTGAAAGTCAAATATTCAAAAATGTAGGCAAAAACAAATTTTTAAGTTTACATTAGTCCCGTATATTGGGGCAAGTGTATATGTAAAGCTTATTTTCAGATGCGTCAGAGAAATGGCTTTAAAATGGATTTAATGCGTATCTCTGTTTGCTTGTTTTATCAAGTTTCATTGTTATATCTGCAGTATAAATTTTTGTTTGTTACTCCATTTTTAAACGAATGCTGTTCAAAGCGAATGACCTTCATTTACAAAGACGTTTAATAATTTTAAATATCCGCTTCAGTTTCAACATTCGGAATACCCCTTCTGATCTTTCCAACATTTTGAATCATTTTGAAGATGAATTTCTTAAAAGTTCGACGTTTGCCCTTGCTCCACCGTGTAAGTTGACAGAAGGGAATATTGTTTTTAACACTTTAAGGGTAAACTAAAAATTTCTCTTAAAAATTTTGCGTCCAGTTGAATATCAGTTCTAAAGTCTCGCTTTTCAAAAACGAAGCGGATCAAAAGTCTCTTTTATGCAGCCATGTAACACAAAAACACTTTTCATGTTAAGTACGTACTTGAATTGGTATGTAAGCGAAAAGTACGATGTTTTTTTCAGAATTATTTTAAAAAAACGTCTCGGTGGTCGAATGGTTAGCGTGGTAGGACGGTAATCGTTAGACCACTGATGACATGGGTTCGATTCCCATCTCGGTACTGGGTGTTAAATGTTAATCTTAAGTTGTCCACGTCATTTATTCAGTCTGTAAAGCCCCTAAGTCGGCTAAGACGGTGTATGTCTTTTTTTTTTAAATAAAAAGCTCTCATTTTCATTTCTAAATTCGTTTCAGTTGTGAATTTGGGCCGAAGTAACAATTTCTAGAAGAAAACATAATTTTTAATTATTTCAACAGAAAAAGTTGAGCGTTTGAACATGTTCTAATGTTCCTTGAATGAAAAGTCGAATGCTACCTACATTAACACGAACTAAATATGGAAGTATTTTTGCAAATCTTTCAATTGGTTTTGATTCGATTGATAAAATACCAATCCGTGTCACATCTAGGCGTCATTTATTACCACGTGCTGTGTACAAATCAAATAAGCAAGAAAAAACACATCTAGGTTGCATATCACCCCACGTGTTTGAGAAACAGGCGCCTTATTGGTAAATTTTCCAGCAATCAATGAACATTGTGCTTTGGTTACTATCCTCTTACGACGACTTTTGCTCGCCCATGGAGAGGAAAAACAAACCCCAGGTTGAGAAATACGCGCCAAAATATTCCTACTGATCAGTAAGCTATGCCTGGGTTACTTTCCTTTTGCGACGCTGGCTCGCGACGCCTCGACCATAGAGACGAAAAACAAACCGCCCAAAGGAAAAAAAAATCTCAAGAAAATGGATGTCATGACTTTAATTTGTTTCGAAAAACTACAAATTTTGTATGGAAGTCTCTCCTTCCTTAAGTCGGATGGAGATTTGACTATTACAGAAACCATCCCCGGCCTCAAAAACCCTCAGATGCCAGTTTTGACGATGATCGGTTCAGTAGTTTCCGAGTCTATAGGGAACAGACAGACAGACAAACATTCATTTTTATATATATAGATTTTATAAATTTCTGAAAGAGTAAGCTTTTGTAAAAAAAATCGTTAAAGCAATAATGCATATGCAGCTTAAAGATTTTAAGATTCAGTAAATCAAAAAAAAAAAAAAACTAGTTTTGATAAAGAAAGTACCAAAAAACATCTTAATAACCAGAGCTGATCCATATCGTAACACACATCTCAATCAACCTGCATTTCCCCTTGATGTGTAGTTTATCAAATAAATTATTACCGCCCCGGCCGCAAACATAATTACAGGTGACACATATTCACCGGACCGGATTCAGACGAGCCTTTTAAGTCAGCCGAGAGCTGTTGCAATCTCACCCCTCCTGAAAAGTGGCCAGCAGAAGGGAAATTTCCACGGAAGCACGCATCTACGCCTGAGATAGTGTCTCCGCGTGTATTATTCCTGGCCAGGCCACCTTGGTCACAGGAGGACTTGTCCTGAAACCGTGCGTCGATTGAAGATTCTGCACACGTATGTGCTCATTATACTGAATGCCTGCCTTGTGACTGAGAGTGGGTCCTCCTCGTGGTGGATCTCACCGGAGACAAAGTAGGTACCCCTACTTGGAACGAGATCGCGTATTCAGACACGTACCCTCGAGAAGTCCTACTACCGCTTCCATCAGAGTGCACAGCAAAAAGTTTTCCAGGGGACAGACTCCGAATGGCCCTGGAGCGGCCGACGCGGAGACAACTTTAGCAGATTGCGATCACGCGATTATCAACGTCATAAACATTTCAAGTGCGCGGCGATGAAAAACTTGCTCCCGATTGCCTGCAGAAGATTTCATCCTAGCACCGGGGAAACATCTCAAGAGGCAACGAAAGGTAAGCAACTTCTTGAAAAACCTTCTTGTGAGCTGTGAATCGAGCAAATAAAAAGCTAAAAGATGTTTGCTGACAACTGCTAACGTAGTTTCGGTCTGATACAAGTTTGAAAGTTATGAGATAAATGTCCCGTTTGTAATGATTTTTTTTCAATTTTTCAAAAATTAGAAAAACTAATGATTTGCTTACCATCTGCCTGAAAGGTGGCAGTTATTAGGGAACACGTGCTGCACTAATACATATGAAGGTAATAAGTGTCAACAGATGTTCATTTGTTGAATTATAGCATAAGTGTTTTACCCTAAAGAGACAGGTTTCTTCACAGCAATTAGACTAGAAAATGGACACCATGCTTGCATGTCAACCAAATGTTATAACCATCCTTGGTCAAGCTTGTCACTTTCCTGATGATGTCTAAAGCTGTGATGTATGTTGCATCTAGTAAACAACAGCTTAAACAATTAGTTCTCATACAAAAAACGTTAAAGCTTCAAAAAGAAACTTGATTGGGGGAATAAACCTGCAAACAAAAATTCATTGACAAGTATATACGAGTTATAATAGGGTGATTTGCCAATCGTTGTCCCCTTACCCATTGTTGTACAGAATGACTTAAAAAGTCAATACTTCAGCTGTTTTTCAACTTTTTCCCAAAATCAAACTAAATCATGTTAATTGGAATGTTCACTGATAAAATCAGGCTTTTGCGATATTTTCTGCTGTAAAAAATGCATATAACGACAGTTTTTATTTTTCTTGTTTTTTTCGCGCGATTTATGTGCTAATTGTTAGACAAAACCTTAAGATTCCTTCTACGGCAAATAAGGTTTTATGTCAGAACAAAACATTTTCTTTCTTCGGTTTTCTTTACGAAACGTTTGTTGGACAATTTTAACACAATGAGATTGAAAAAAATTTACAATCCATACACAACCAGAGAAAATATCGGATCGTGCAACAATTGGTCCGCTCAATCTCCTCCTGCCCCGTTGTTATACATAAGTCCGATGCAAGATTTCTATGAAAATTTCAAATTTATTAATTTGTATACCTCCAAAAACTTTGTTAGATTGTTTGTTTATACTAGCAAAAATAGCTAAAAAAAAATTGAAAAACTCAGGACTCATAAAATTGGCGCAACGTGTTTTGGTTTGTACGGGAAATGGAAATTTTCATTCAAAAATCACCAGAAATTTACTAAAAGTTAAAAAAAAAAATTTTAAATTTGAAACATTTTTGGTTCTTCCAATACATTTAATTTGAACAAAAACCAATCCTAACTTGTACCCTAGAAATGATATTCGATATCATAAAAAATTTCAAAATTAAAACTTTGTTGTTTCTTACTGCTAATTCAGGCATGTCAAACTCGTTTAAGTGTGCGGGCCGCATTAAAAATCTTTCATTTCCAAAAACAATATTATTTCCTCTCGTAGCAAAAAAAAAATCTTTTTAATATTTTGTGGCAGGAAAGTCAGCGTACTTCTGTGTAGTAGGGAATTTTGTGATAATTTAAGACGGGGCTACGTGGGCTGCATTGACCAAGGCCGCGGGCCGCATACGGCCCGCGAACCCCCAGTTTGACATGCCTTTCCTAATTTAAAGCTGGTTATCCGAATGATGAAAATGAAAAATCGCAATTAACTGCTTTGCATAGCCAATGAGTTTGATGATTTATATAACCTTTCATGAAATTATTGAAAGCTCCAGCAAGCAAAGCCTGCAGTTTTATAATACTTTTCAATGGGTTCCGTTTTTTTTTTATTTTGAAACGGTTCTAACTTTTTTCGAGAAATACTTTTCTTCTTCCCATGTTGGCAAAAATGAAGCTTAAGAATTTGTAAAATCAATATCTAATCAAAGACAAACTGCATTTCAAGCTTATTTGAATTTCCTGGATGATTTCATATGCAAAAATTTTTTCTTCCATACAAATTTCCGAAAATTGAATTTTTCCGTTCAACTATTAATTTTAGTAATTTCTGTGCTCTAATTAACTGTTTTCCACTCAGAATTTTCATATTTTATGCACTCAATGTTGATTTTCAATAACTCAAACTTTATTCAATGACACTTCATTTTTCTATTAATTTATTTTATCTATTTTCATATATTAAAATTGAAGTTTTGAGATTATTGAACTCGTTGAAAAACATATCTTGTGTAGTCGGGCAACTTGCAATATCTAAAAAATGTCATAGCCACTTAAACTGCTTTGGTTTTGAGGGACTCTACTTTAATCAGATTCTTTTTGAAATCCTTTGTTCCGACTATTCACAACCCGGTTGCTGAAATTTGGAGACGACAAATCTCAAAGAACTGTATTTAATGTTGATTTCATGAAAATCCGAAATATTACTTATCATGTGCAATTTTTTCAGAATTTCAAATCTGCCGTCGAGCTAGAACCGAGACATTTGAGTGAAGCTTTATTTGGCTCTTTTTATTCAGAAAATAAACTGTCATAACATCGTGAAACTTAATTTGAACAGTTTTTCTGATGATGAATTGTTAGGAAAGATTTCAATGTAAAATATATGTTTTTTCAAGATGTATGAAATGCTACAGAGGATATATTTATTACAATTAATCCCACTTTCATGAGAAAGATATTCAAAATAAATTAACTCTTTGAAAAATCAGACGAATTCAGAAATTTGAAACTTTGGGCGTGGTTTAGTCCATTTTTAAGCTTTAAATTGATATTCATCATATAAAAATTGCTCGACTTCCAAGTGAGTCCTAAAGCAATTATTTTATAAAATTACACTTTTTTCACCTGTAAATAGGCACTTTAAAAAAAGTTTTAGATACCTGTCAGTTTCTTCTATGGAATTTCATTGGCACAAAATTTCATGTTGGTAGAACATATGAAGAGAAAAGCTCAATACTGGGCAAATAAGGTCAAATAACACTTCATTCATATGGTTCTGGTTAAATTAAGCGGCATATTTGAGTTTCTGAGCAAATTTCACGTGAGAAATGCCATTCCAGATTCTCAAACTGGTGGCTTCGTGTTAGTTTTTTAGATTTTGGATCCGAATTTTCCCATTGTGCATAGGACGGTTTATATGGAAGACCCCCTCAAAAGGGACCGTCTCCGAATTGGATTTCATTTGAACCTAGTAGTTCTCATAATAAACTTCCGTAACAAATATTAGCCTCTTCGACTACATGATGGCTGAGCCTTAAGAAGATTTTTAAAATGTGCAACCATTGGAAAAAATCGGACAACATTATGCACGACATAAAATTTGCCTGTGCAACTATTGGGCACAGACAAGCTGTTTTAAATGATTTTTTTGAAATTTGATGTCACTTTTTTCGAACACTTGAACTTTTGGATCTTGTTGACCAATTCTGTATGAGTTTAATCGACAAAAAAACTCGAGTGAATTCGGTTGAAATGAATAAAATACATCATAAAAACCAAAATCATGTGCGTAGCTGTGCAACGATTGCAAATCGTCCTAAATTGGATTTTCTCAATAAATATATTTTAACACAAAATTTTATTGTCTATTTTATTAACATTTTCGTCTATGAAACTAGTGGTCAAATACGTTTTCAAAATACTTTTATATTATACAAAGTGACATATATTCAACATTTAAAAGATAATATCATTAAGAAACCCGGGAAAGAAATCGCGCATCTTTCGCGGCTTGTAATTACTACAATAAGACAGGAAAAGCCCACTCTGAGAGCGAGTTCACTGGTGTTGGGAGAAAGTGGTTGAAATTTTGACATTTTGAACATTTTACCATGCAAAAATGTTTTCAAGATCTTTTGGCGTTGTATTTTTTTATAGCACTGTTTCTATTTCAGCCGTATTTGATATAAAGATTGCTATTTTTGCATCATAGCATACGAAACTATAACACGTGTTGTTAAAAAACTTGAAGGCCACAGATCTTGAAAATGTTTTTGCATGGTAAAATATTCGAAATGTGAAGAAAGTGACAAAATTTCTACCACCTTTTCCCAACACCAGTGAATTTGTTCCGAGCAAAGCAAAGTTTGAGTTACACGGTCTTGAAGCTATTGGCTATTTGCAGTTCAAAACGACAGAGGGCCCAGCGATCAAAATGATGATGTTAGGGACTCATGTGTCAAAACAAGTAGCAGTTTTCCAAAACACATGAAAAATTTTGAGAATTTCGCAGTTAAATAAAATATTTAATCAATAAGGATTGGAGAATATGGTAAGAAAAAGTGAATTCATGAATCGATTATACTATTTATAACATTTTCATCATTTCAACTTAATAAATTTTTAGTTTTTGGGAAAAAAAGTAAGAGTCAACTTGCTCATCCAGCAGTTATTAACTGGATACATGGTAACTTACGATGACTTGTTGATGAAGCCTTAGCCACAACTGCGGAACGACCGTGCACCCAAGGTGGCTACAATACATACATACAAAAATGTAAAATCCAACTTGCTGCAGCTCGAAAGACCTACCCGGAGAAAGAATATTTAAAGTGCCGCTATTAAACAGCAAAAGTTCTCCAAAAGGAGCGATTTGTCAATAAACGACATGGAAAGAATTTTTTGAAGCAACTCAGACATGAGGATTTCTTAGCTCATATTATTTTTATTCATTTTAATCAAGTTCGTTTCCATGAAAAAAAAATCAATTTTTTTAGATACGTGACGAGTTTCAGAATAAAAAAATTTGCTACTTAAACATCATTCGGAAAACAATTGCTAAAGAATGTGATGGAACGGACGGACCTGATAAGGAACTGCGTTGGAAAAGGATGTTTTGTTTTTCAACGGAATTAAAAAAAAATCTCTGCTGGCAGAATCAGCCACACAGTCCGATTACTAGTAAACGAGCTAAAAGCAAAAGAAAGTGTCCTATTACTAGAAGAACTGCCGATTCGTCTGCAGTGGTTTCTCAATGTCTGATTTTTCAAAATTGATTATATATTGGGAAAAGCGTGTAGAGTGTTATACCTTAGCAAATTTCAATAATGATCGAAAAGCTTATAATAATTTTGCATTATTTATACTAATACTTAAGCTTAGAAAGATAGCACAACAGATTGTTCGGTTCTATTAAATGTTATTCTAGCCCCCTTTATTCTAGCTGTCGTAAAAATCGTATAATTTTTTTAAAGGTGAAAATAATATTTTATGTTCAAAAATAATAATTGATTCGTTAGTAACTCCTAAAATATTTTCTTTATTTAGTAACTAAGTTTTTTTTATTAGTTGATCACCCAGGTGGTAAATCCTTTTTACGGATTGCATTCCAAGGCACGGCGAGCGACCGAGTCCCCCCAGTATGCTACTCTGGGTCCATTGGTGCAATTGGACGACTCATGATACTAAGTACCCCTACGCCATAAAGTCCACCTGGGGCCTCTGGCCATAATTCCCACCCGGACCTGCAACGAAGGCTATACCCGAGATGGGAGACCAAGTCCGCGCTTAAGCGCTCATCGGCAACTCTAGCTCGAGTCAAACTCCAGCATATATACCCTGCCTCTTGTTACGATTCAAGACTAAGGACCTCTCCTCTAACGACTCGAGATCCGGCCTTTACTCGCAACTCGAGACTAACTTGGTTCCCACGAAAATCGTGCGCTCCGCCTCTGTTCGAGACCACTGCAAGAGACCAATGACCTCTCCTCTGACGACTCGAGATCTTGGCTCCGCTTGGCTTGGCTCGAGGCCCTCTCCTCTTTGCCCGTACGTGTGCCGATCGAGAGCAGCTTATCCTGGACACGCGCCTGTCACAGCGCACTCAGGTGACTCACCCGCCGACGACGTGAAGTCACCCTACCCGAGAGTATTTCGCGGCGTAAATACTCTTTCCCCTACGAGTTTCCCTCGTAGGGAGCGCGTTTTACTTAGATACTCCGCGGCGCGGCGGTGGACGATCGCGACGTACCTAAGCAGCTCGGCATACGCAGAAAATATTGTCTTATCTTTGTACGCTTTACTTCTAGGATCGGACGCACACTACTTAAATGCCCCCCGCCGAAAGGGCATTCTACTCCGACCGTGGTCCGGTCTTCCTCCTCCCTTTTTGGCTGGCAACCCTAGGACGCCTGTCACAGCACACGTATGGGTCTTAGAGGCTTGCGACTCAGATGAATCCCGACGGTGATGTCATCCTACCCGACTCGAGTGGCTCAGCCGACGGCGAGTATTCCGCGACGTGAATACTCTTTCCCCTACGAGTTCGACTGCGGAGAAGGTATTGTTTTATCCCTACAGCTTCCGTCGCAGAGGGCGCGTTCGACTCGGATTCTCCACGACGGTTACGTTGGAGGTATCCTACACACAGACGCGCGACGTACCTAGCAGCTCGGCATACGCAGAAGGTATTGTCTTATCTTTGTATGCTTTACTGCCAAGGTCGGACGCACACTACTCAGGTGCTCCCCGACGAAGGAGTCACCCTACACCGATCGCGGACTGGTGCTGGTTCCAACTCCTCTGCAGGGCAGTCATGATCCGGGTGAACCCATCGCTGACCACGCGCCAAGTATTGGCGTCCTCACACATCCTCCGTACGATGTTGTCGACTGTCGTGTCTGGTCCTCAGGCAAGCATGTTAGCACGTACCTCTTCGAACCTTGGACAGTTGAACACAACGTGCTCTGGTGTCTCTTCTATGTCTCCGCAGGTTAAACAGGATGGCGAAGCCACGTGTCCAAACCGATGGTGGTACTGCATGAAACATCCATGACCAGTCAGTAACTGTGTCATGCAAAAGTCTACCTCATCAGGTCTTCGATCCATCCAGGATCCGAAATTAGGGATCAAGCGATGGGTTCACTCGCTGCCAGTTGGACAGCGAGGTCTCTCTGGCATGTTTCCGTACGTCGGGCATGTGCCTGTGCTCATAGCAGAAGGTATCTTCCTCTAGAAAGACCGAGATGGGCATGACCCCCGCCCCAACATCAGCAGCATAACTAAGTGACAGAGATGTATTAGGTATTGTAGTCATCCCAAAGTTCCCGGATTTATTTGGACATAATTGGGTTTTCAAAGTAAAGTGAACTGGACGAGTAAAGCAAACTATGATCTTGCTAAAACAGCAAATTCAAATTGGCCTAATATTTCTTGAGGTATCTTTATCAAAATTGTTTTGGTAGTTTTAAAAACGATTCTTAAATCAAAAATGGATGCGGCACTACTTCATGGAGTGCCTAGTGTTATAATCAACTGGATTAGCGCAATGCTAAGTAACAGGAATCTTCATTCGTCTTTAAGACAGGCTTCAATTACAAAAGTTAGCACATGTGGTTGCCCACAGGGAGGTTTACTATCACCTCTTTTGTGGAACCTAGTTGCAGACAGCTTGTTGAAAAAACTCAATGACCGTGGAATACCAACCTATGGATTCGCAGATGATTATCTTCTGCTGGTAAGAGGTTTGTGCATAAGCACATTATTTGATATAATGCAACAAGCTCTGCGCTCTGTTGATCGATGGTGTTCTCATGTAGAACTGTCAGTTAATCCTCTAAACACTAATCTTGTATTATTTACTAAAAAACGTGTCACCCGCGGGGTGCGCCCTCTGCTGATTTATGGTTCCGGAATCACCGTGTCTGATCAAGTTAAATATTTGGATGTCATTCTTGACTCCAAATTAAACTGGTCAGATCACATCGAATTCAGAATCAAAAAAGCATGCATGGCCTTTGGACAATGCCAACGTGCAATCGGGAAAAACTGGGGACTCAAACCCAAACATATTCACTGGATTTACTCTACAATAGTAAGACCAATTCTGGCCTATGGGTGTCTAGTGTGGTGGCAGAAAGGAGAAGTTGCAACAGTTTGGACAAAACTAAATCACCTTCAAAGAATGTGTCTCTTAGGGATGTCCGGATCGTTCACTACAACTCCTACTGCAGCACTAGAAGCTCTGTTTTCTATCAAACCTCTACACTTGTTCCTAAAACAGGAAGCCTTCTCATGTGCTTTTCGTCTACAGGCAGTTGGTCTCTGGCTGTCAGGAAATATCGAAAGATCATCGAGTCATACAAATGTGTGGCCTGAATTAGTTAGATTAAACAAGTTTAATCTAGCGCCAAACGATTTAACACTCTCGAGTAGTTTTCCCTACATGGGGTTTAAAGTCAAATTTCCTTCTCTTCAAGAATGGTTATCAGGTTTCGTAGAGGATCAAATGTCCTCTCATATTGTATTCTATACTGACGGTTCATTATCAAACGGCCGTGCAGGTGCAGGAATTTACTGTCACGAGTTGAACATAGAACATGCTCAACCTCTAGGAAAATATTGTACAGTCTTTCAGGCTGAGCAATATGCTATTATGTATGGAGTGCAAATTGCACTTCAAAAGAAGATTATGTTCAGAACAATTTATTTCTGTTCAGATAGCCAAGCAGCTATCAAATCACTCAGTGCTTCCAGTTCTAGATACTACACTTTGATCTTAGCCTTTAGGCCGAGAAGTTCTAGATCAAAACTGGTAATCGCATGCCGGAAAGCAATTGAAGAACTTGCTGAAGGCAATGGATTAAACCTTCTATGGTTACCCGGACATAAAAGAATTTTTGTAAACACGTGCGCCAACGAACTCGCCAGAGCTGGATCGGAAAAGGAATTTTGCGGACCAGAGCCGGTTGTCCCAATATCGCCATGTTGGTTCAGAAACCAAATTCAAACTTGGTCCTCTAACCAGCATTAACGATACTGGGAAGAGTTGGACACTTGTCGCCAAACTAAATTATTTTTAGAAAAACCATCTCCAAACATATCGTTAACATCCAAACATATCATATTGTTAACTTTAGGTAAATCTCATTGCAGTATCCTGACCAGAGCACTCTCCGGTCATTGTAAACTCAACAATCACATGCACAACATTCAGCGTGCTGAATCTCCAGTGTGTGGTAGTTGTGAATCAGATGTGGAAGATCCCTTCCATCTTAGGTATGTAACTGTCCCTCATTTGCCAGACTACGTTTTCGTACTCTGGGATCTTACGCTTTAAATGAATCTGAGTTTAAGAAATTAAACTTAAAAAACATGCTATCATTCTTTACCGAATGTAGAAAAGAGCTTTAATACTAATAATCCCTCTTGGATTGGCTTTATGCCATCTCAAATAGATTGAATTTATTTCTTCCGTTTATAGGTTTTTCAGGTTTCTCAGGAAAATGATGAAATCTAGGATAAAAAAAAAGGCTAGGCACAATTTTCCCGTATGTTTGGATAACGTGCCGCTATTAAGCCTACCCCCATTCTGATACCTGATACCTGAAAGCGAACTGGACGAGTAAAGTAAACTATGATCTGGCTAAAACAGCAAACTCAAATTGGTCTAATATTTCTTTAGCTTTCTTTATCAAAATTAGTTTTGGTAGTTTTAAAAACGATTCGAAAGTTGTTGAAAAATTTTAATAAAACATGAAAACGCTCATAAAAATAGGTGTGTGGTGTTTGTCACTTTTTATCGATTTTTTGATTTCAAAACAAAATCAAATGCCCAGATTTGGTTTTGAAAATAGTTGTATTAATTTTCCAAGCCTACTAAAAATGTGGGATAATTCTGCAATTCTTATTCTAGGGGCCCCTTTAACTTATATTATAGTGAAATTATTAGAGATATAATTCCACTGGGGCCCCCTCGCTTGTTATATTTTACGTTGTAATTTCAATTTTCTCGTTTCAATTCTTTTTTGGCTAAATTTCAAGAGCTTAAAGCAGTATGATTATAGTAATGTAAAAAATTTTTATCGGGGGCCCCCTAGAGCCGTAGGCCTCGGGGCGATTGTCCCCATTGCCTTCTTCCCTTAATAGAGGCTTGCTAACTAGGGAAACAAGCATTAATAGTTAAGACTTTGAAAAATCTTGAAGTGTGTTTCGTAACATCATTCGTCTATTCTTTGATCATTTCTAGCATAGGCCTCTTTCTTTTTGGCAATACGCTCGAAAATTTTGTGTTGCAAAAAACGAACCGTGGTTTTTCCATCAACTTTAATCTTTCTTATTTATAAAAATAAATCATTGATTTTATAATTTAAGTAATTTTTTTTTGTTATTTTTTTATCATGTTTTAGACTCATTTAAAACTTTTTTTTGGTTGTGTTTAGAAGGTTAGTAATTTTTATTATATTAGTTGTTTTTGTCATTTTGCATCATTTTTAGGTATTCTTTGGTTTGTACTACGTCTACTGGTTACAAGTTTTTGAAATTTTAATGTTTATCGTTATTTGAGTACATTATAATTTTTTTAATTTTGTGTTATTGTTGTTATATTTTATCAACATTGAAGAACGTAAAAACGTATTTATGGTATTTGTCCAAATTATAATGATACTGTTATAGCAAAAAAAAAAATATATGGAAGTGTCGTTCCTAGAAATCGTATGTTTCTGAAATTGAATGTTGCCAAAGCCGAATGTTGCCAAAAACGAACCGGGTTTGTAATTAGATTTTATTATCAATTTCATCACCATACATATGTACCCCTACAAGGATCCTGATAGAGATCTGGATCAGGATTATGTTTTAAGAATATCCTGATTAATAAGAAATCCGAAAACAGCAGATGATGTGACACCATAAGATGTCCTTTAATTGGGTTTTCGTGACGCTATATTTGTTCGAGAAATTCAATATAAGCCCGTATTTGTATTTTTTTTTTTAGATTAAAAACGAACACAAACACATACAGGAGGATCTCAATGAAACTATGTTTCCTCGAAGAGATTCCTTTTTTCTTAACTCTAAGCGTTCATCTTTCACGGATATGATGGCTAGCATCTTACAAATGCTAAAACCACCAAACCACAGAAAATGTACTATGTATGCCGTGACCGGGATTCGATCTCATACCCGCTGGCTTAGAAGACTTGTAGGCTATCCTCTACGCCACGGGCTGCGGCTAATTTGTATTTGTATTTATTTATACATGACGTAAGATAACATCTTTTTAACGGTCACTTTCAGAAATCTCTACAAATTTCATCTGTACTAGCAACCATTAACTTATTTTCACAAAAAATACAATGTTCAATATGTCCTGTTTAAATTGAATCTTTAATTATTATTAAACTGCGTTTTGCAACCTTTTTTTAAACATTTCTTCTACGTCAACAGTAATAAAAATACCGATGAAACTTAATTAAACCTAATTAAAATTGAAAATAATTATGTTCGCATAAAACAAACATCCAATCAAAAGTTTATAACCCTTGCGAACAACATTATCTGGCAACATTGGGTGGAAATTGGGAATCCAGAGGGAGAGCGAAAACGCGCAGAGAGTGAGAAATTTTCTTGCTATGAACGGAGTTTCAAATAGGCTTGTAAGTGGTCACCATCGTTTGAATTTTTCCGGAGACTACCATCACACATCGTTCGTGACAATCGTGGAGAGCGCAATCGTTTGATCGGAGAGCAAAAAAATGTCAAATGAAATTTTGATCTTTTTTGTGGTTAGTCGTTTGACTTTCATCCCTCTTGCGTAGATAATCGAGATAATCGTTCCACATTGTTCGACCAACACATCCAAACATCACCCGGCGCTGCAGAGTGGCGAATTTTTTTTCAACAGGAGGGAGTGAATAGAAAAGATTGCATTTGCTTATTGAGTCTGTAAGTTCTGCTGCGTGAAAGAGATAGGCGATGTCGTAAACTGTCGGGAATTATGGTCGTTTGACCATCATATTATCCCTCTCGTGTACCAAGACACGAAATTTCGTTCGACAATCACACTAAGAAGAATGAATGTCGTTTCGTTTGATGGTAGTCGACTGTTCGGCTAGTTTTCGGTCGCATTCGTTTGATGGCACGAACAATGAAACTGATAAAAGCAGGCTGTGCGACTGTCAGAGAAAATGTCGATGGTTTACAAGTCTGGTTTCAAAGCGTAATGTTATGGTACATATAAAGTGCACCAATCATTGGCCTTATGATTATCAAGTTAAGAAGGGTTAGGTTAGAGTGATCGTTTGAAAACTTTTACCTTTACCCTTAATATTTAGTTGCTCAAATTCAACGAAAACATAGAGAGAGCATAACAAAAACTCCGATCGAGAGCGGCTGGCTGGTGGACAGTGGACTAGCTAGCTAGGGTGGATTGAAGTTTAAAATTTGTGCAACCCCTGTTGTTGCTGGAATCGAATCAGAGAGACGAGAGATTTGAGCTTATTAGGTTTTTCATTTTGTCTGCCTCAGCAGTCAGCAGAGTAGCTCAGCTCGAAGTGAGAGAGCGGAAACCTTATGCTCCGTTTTCCTTCCCATTCGATGATCGTTGGATTTTGGATCGGTGGAAAAAAGAGTTGGTTCATTTTCGGAGAGCCGGAGCATTCAAGCGAGTGAGGCCATATTAGTGCTTCCTTGAATTAGCCGTATTTTTGTTTCAGTTTTGCCGTCGTATCGAGTGGAGTGTAACGTGTTGTAGCTGTGCTGTCGATGTTCAATGTTCGGACTCCCCGGTTCCTAAAGTGAAGTTTTGTGTTGTACAACGACGACGACGACGAGACCGGTCTTTAGGTCGATTCGGTGTGTATAGTAGTAACTTGCGCGAGACCTTACCTTAGGTTACCTTTTGGAATGATCTTGTGTGTCGCCTTTCGATCTGAAGTGGTCCCTCCTCAAAGTGGTTCGTAGTTTGCGCGCATAACGTGTCTCGGGAGGTATTTTGTGGCCCTCAGCAGCCTTCAGTGGAAAGTGGGAACGAGGCATTGCAAGCCTTTCGTTCGGGAGAAGAAAATAAGGGAAAAAAGCCGCGGAGTTTTCTGGGTGGTGAAACGCGGTGGTGAGTTTGTTGCGGAAGATCGTGTCCATTCGCGGAACCAAGCGCGGTATTTCAGGGTGTTGGGAACTGTGCAAGCTAGAGATTCTTTAGCCTTTTCTGGACCGAAAACGGTAAGCAACATTCAGCTTCCCGATCAGGGTCCAGAAGTCTTGATTCAAACTTAACGAGATCGCACCCAGGTCTTTGGAAAAGTGTGGCTCTAACTGGTGTGGGTCAAGCACCAGGTCTAAACAGAAAATAATAATAAAACCAAAATCAAAGAGCCTAAGGTGAAGAGTGCTTGCTGCTGGTGTCGAGTGAGGTGTATCTTCTTGGATTTCGGGCATCGAGCATCCCGCTGAATCGCGCCAAAGGCAAAAACGGAGAAAACAAAGTTCAAGGCAAAAATGTTTCTGAAAGAGATCCAGTGAAGACGATACACGGGGCCTCTTAAAAGAGAGCACGCCATAGCATAATAATAAAGGCGAAAAAGGTTCAAGATTGTCTGTTCCAATTTTGGGATCTTTTACGGGTGTTGAGATTGGAAGAAGAGCCTTCGCTGAAGAAGGTCCACACAGAAGAAACTGCGGAGGAAGAGGGATTGCAAAGTGTGTGGTTAAAAACACGTGGAACTCTTAACGGCCAAAGGTATCTGGGAAGAAGAAACACAAGACGAAGGTTACAACAAGTGAGGGAGGATATTTCCAAGGAATTCCAAACTAGAGAAATCAGAATCGGGATAAAAGTGCGAGACGCAGAATACAAAAGGTGAGGCCGAAGCAGAAGGAAGAAAAATTATCAAAACAACCCTACTTACACTGGTCCATTCGTGTGTTATTATTGGATTTGCGTTGTTGTGTGGTGCCGTCGATGAATAACTTTTTTCCCAACCTTGCAGCAGTACGAAAAAGTTCAACCACGAGACCCGTTCTTGCTCTGATTTTTACATTCCATTCACCAACCACGATTCAAAGGTAAGTAGATTAAGAATCATTCAGAAGAGCTTATATGAATGATAATGAGGGTGTGTCACACATTCATAGCCAGACAAAACAGTAAAATAAAAAAATTGAAACCGATACCAATCCCATCAGAGCTCAAGGAAGAAGGAAGCTGCTAG